>NC_089860.1:22931212-23108712 GCF_036373705.1 Amia ocellicauda
TATTTTGTAAATCGATGATGCAGAACTTTGCCTCATGAAGGAGGTTTCTTTCCTCTTATACAGTGGGGGAAAAAAGTATTTGATCCCCTGCTGATTTTTTACGTTTGCCCACTGACAAAGAAATGATCAGTCTATAATTTTAATGGTAGGTGTATTTTAACAGTGAAAGACAGAATATCAACAAAAAAATCCAGAAAAACGCATTTAAAAAAAGTTATAAATTGATTTGCATGTTAATGAGGGAAATAAGTATTTGATCCCCTATCAATCAGCAAGATTTCTTTTATACAGGTAATGAGCTGAGATTAAGAGCACTCTCTTAAAGGGAGTGCTCCTAATCTCAGCTTGTTACCTGTATAAAAGACACCTGTCCACAGAACTAATCAATCAATCAGATTCCAAGAGCTGTCCAAGGATGTCAGGGACAAGATTGTAGACCTACACAAGGCTGGAATGGGCTACAAGACCATCGCCAAGCAGCTTGGTGAGAAGGTGACAACAGTTGGTGTGATTATTTGCAAATGGAAGAAACACAAAATAACTGTCAGTCTCCCTCGGTCTGAGGCTCCATGCAAGATCTCACCTCGTGGAGTTTCAATGATCATGAGAACGGTGAGGAATCAGCCCAGAACTACATGGGAGGATCTTGTTAATGATCTCAAGGCAGCTAGGACCATAGTCACCAAGAAAACAATTGGTAACACACTACGCCGTGAAGGACTGAAATCCTGCAGCGCCCGCAAGGTCCCCCTGCTCAAGAAAGCACATGTACAGGCCTGTCTGAAGTTTGCCAATGAACATCTGAATGATTCAGAGGAGAACTGGGTGAAAGTGTTGTGGTCAGATGAGACCAAAATCGAGCTCTTTGGCATCAACTCAACTTGCCGTGTTTGTAGGAGGAGGAATGACCCCAAGAACACCATCCCCACCGTCAAACATGGAGGTGGAAACATTATGCTTTGGGGCTGTTTTTCTGCTAAGGGGACAGGACAACTGCACCGCATCAAAGGGACGATGGACAGGGCCATGTACCGTAAAATCTTGGGTGAGAACCTCCTTCCCTCAGCCAGGGCATTGAAAATGGGGTCGTGGATGGGTATTCCAGCATGACAATGACCCAAAACACACAGCCAAGGCAACAAAGGAGTGGCTCAAAAAGAAGCACATTAAGGTCCTGGAGTGGCCTAGCCAGTCTCTAGACCTTAATCCCATAGAAAATCTGTGGAGGGAGCTGAAGGTTCGAGTTGCCAAACGTCAGCCTCGAAACCTTAATGACTTGGAGAGGATCTGCAAAGAGGAGTGGGACAAAATCCCTCCTGAGATGTGTGCAAACCTGGTGGCCAACTACAAGAAACGTCTGACCTCTGTGATTGCCAACGAGGGTTTTGCCACCAAGTACTAAGTCGAAGGGGTCAAATACTTATTACCCTCATTAACATGCAAATCAATGTATTGAAATGCGTTTTTCTGGATTTTTTTGTTGTTATTCTGTCTCTCACTGCTAAAATACACCTACCATTAAAATTATAGACTGATCATTTCTTTGTCAGTGGGCAAACGTACAAAATCAGCAGGGGATCAAATACTTTTTTCCCCTCACTGTATGACACTTTGTGCCACTTTTAATATCTAAGAGAACCTACAAATGTCATGATTTATATAAAGGACAGTACCAATTAAAACAAACAAAAACATACATACACTCACCTAAAGGATTATTAGGAACACCATACTAATACTGTGTTTGACCCCCTTTCGCCTTCAGAACTGCCTTAATTCTACGTGGCATTGATTCAACAAGGTGCTGAAAGCATTCTTTAGAAATGTTGGCCCATATTGATAGGATAGCATCTTGCAGTTGATGGAGATTTGTGGGATGCACATCCAGGGCACGAAGCTCCCGTTCCACCACATCCCAAAGATGCTCTATTGGGTTGAGATCTGGTGACTGTGGGGGCCAGTTTAGTACAGTGAACTCATTGTCATGTCCAAGAAACCAATTTGAAATGATTCGACCTTTGTGACATGGTGCATTATCCTGCTGGAAGTAGCCATCAGAGGATGAGTACATGGTGGTCATAAAGGGATGGACATGGTCAGAAACAATGCTCAGGTAGGCCGTGGCATTTAAACGATGCCCAATTGGCACTAAGGGGCCTAAAGTGTGCCAAGAAAACATCCCCCACACCATTACACCACCACCACCAGCCTGCACAGTGGTAACAAGGCATGATGGATCCATGTTCTCATTCTGTTTACGCCAAATTCTGACTCTACCATCTGAATGTCTCAACAGGTACCCGGTGGGGTCTTCTGCTGTTGTAGCCCATCCGCCTCAAGGTTGTACGTGTTGTGGCTTCACAAATGCTTTGCTGCATACCTCGGTTGTAACGAGTGGTTATTTCAGTCAAAGTTGCTCTTCTATCAGCTTGAATCAGTCGGCCCATTCTCCTCTGACCTCTAGCATCAACAAGGCATTTTCGCCCACAGGACTGCCGCATACTGGATGTTTTTCCCTTTTCACACCATTCTTTGTAAACCCTAGAAATGGTTGTACGTGAAAATCCCAGTAACTGAGCAGATTGTGAAATACTCAGACCGGCCCGTCTGGCACCAACAACCATGCCACGCTCAAAATTGCTTAAATCACCTTTCTTTCCCATTCAGACATTCAGTTTGGAGTTCAGGAGATTGTCTTGACCAGGACCACACCCCTAAATGCATTGAAGCAACTGCCATGTGATTGGTTGGTTAGATAATTGCATTAATGAGAAATTGAACAGGTGTTCCTAATAATCCTTTAGGTGAGTGTATAGACACATCCACCACAAAAAAAGTCTGTTACAGTTTTGTTTTGTCTAAAGCTGAACTTTGTAATTGTATGTATAGACTGTAGTCACTGATCGTCAGCAAGCTAGGAGCAGTGTTATATTTATGGTCATCACATCTTGACTGGCTGGCTCTTCCTCCTCTGCAAATGTAGCCTGACGGAGGCAAATTCTTGGCTTGGTGGACTCTGCAGGTGGTATTTGACTAGAATGTCCTGTTTCATGAATAAAGCTGAATCTGTGGGTCCTTTTGATAGAAACCACATTTTATCCTCTTTAAGATTCACTGAGATAAATGCTCTGAATTGCACTAAATATAATATAGTAAAATATAATAAAAACCGCAGGAGTCCTTGGATTCATCCTGCCGGGTGTGAACAATGCAGTCTGGTGGTGGCGGTGTGACAGTGTGGGGTTTGCTTGCGTGGCACACATTGGGTCCCTTTATCTGAGTGGAACAATATTTGAATGCTACAGGTTATCTGAACATCGTTGCCAATCAGGTGCATCCCTTCATGGCAGCAGTGTATCCATCTGCGAATGGGTTCTTTCAGCAGCATAGGATTGTCCGGGAATGGTTCTGGGAACATGAGCGTGAATTCAGCTACTGCAGTGACCTGCCCACTCACCAGATCTCAATCCAGTTGAGCCTCTGTGGGATGAGATTGAATGAGCTTTTTGCAATAGAGATCCACCACCAGCCAATTTGCAACAACTATGGGAAGAAGTCGACATGGGCCAGCATCCCTGTGGTGTGCTTTCGACACCATGTTCGAGTCCATGCCCCAATGAATTCAGGCTGTTCTGAGGGCAAATGGGGGAGCAATTTGCGATTACGTTGGTGTACCTAATAAAGTGACCACTCAGTGTATGTTCAAGGTTTGAAATTGATTAAACATGTTGAGGTACATGTTATAGATGGATAAAATTTGGTGTCAGAAAAGGCTTTAGTGTTGGGCATTGCAACAGTGGCTTTTAAACAGAATGAGTCTGCAGTGAGTATTCGGGTTGCCTGATCTGAACCAAGCAATTAGCCATGAATAATAGCTCTTCGTCAAGAAATTGGACCGGTTGCAAAATGTATCGGTCTTGCTGAAACCCACCCACATCTCATTAGAAACGGGCAAGCTGGGCAGGGAAGAGTGACTGACTGATGTAACATCACTTGCAGTGTGAAAGCATGGCTTACACCTTTTAATCCAACTGTGTGTGTGTGTGTGTGTGTGTGTGTGTGTGTGTGTGTGTGTGTGTGAAAAAACGCATCAATCAACTAAAAATCAGAAGAACTTAATTTACTGTTTTTTCAAGAAGATTGTTGAATTTGGCATGCTGAAGATCTTTTTATTTTTAATTGTAGCTGAAAAAACTCAAATAAAATAAATTACTGTTTAAACAAATCTTCCCAATTTAGGTCAGCATGGGTGAAAATATACCTGATTCTAAAACATCCCAGTAGCATAATTTGCTTTGTATTTAAAAAAAAAAAAAAAAAAAAAAAAGCCATTATGGGGTTGAGGTTCATAATTTATAACATTCTTTCACTTGAATGAAGAGAATTTCATGTTGAGGAACTGTCTCTACATACAGATAAATGAAACTGCCCTATACACTCTATAAGAGCATAAAGCAGAATGAGCACAGATTAATCGCATGCCAGCAAATTTAAATTGTTATCTGATCTGTCTTTGCTGGAATAAATGTCTTTCTTCTAAAAGCAGTGAAACTGAACCCCGAGTACAGTATTTCCCTTCCCTTTTTTAATAATTGTGAAGTCCGACTCGACAGAGAATAGGCATCTTTTTCTAACCAAAATGTCCCGTTTAAGGTGATAAATCATAAATGGCTGCTTCACTTTTATTGTGTTTGCCAAGCAGGAACCACTAGCTACTTCTCTCAACCAGAAACCTATGCCCATTGTGGTTTTCTTTGTTCTTGTTCATTATCGCTCTTCTTCTCAGTTGCCTCAAATAACAGTGTACAGTATTCTCTTTTAGCACACAGTTTGATTTGTTTCTCTATATAGGGATGCCATTTGTTCTAGCTCCTGACACGGCAACCTCTTTTTTATGTTATCTTCTCTCCCATTGCACTCAAAACAAATGTTGGATTATGCGTCTAAAAATGTTCAGGACACTGCCAATACTGTGAGCTGCAGTATTTTCAAATGCAAACAATTGTGCTCTTTCCTTTTTTGCTACAATACATACTGATATATTGGTTGTATTTGAAGTGGTTGAATTCTTGTTTTGATTTGTTTTTCCACTTCATTTTTAGATTACACAATTCAAAAATGCAAATAGTCTATAAAGAGTGAAGTAAACTATTCACGTTTCACTTTAACCTTCATATCATTAAACAGTTTGTGACTTAAGTAATCTGTTTGACTTTGTGGTTCCTTGCATGGAACTGGCTTCAGAAAGCCGTCAGACTGATTTTAATGCAGCTGTCTATCATCTTCAATTATTATATAACATCAGGTAGTGCTCCAATCCATTTGTGCTTTTGGGCGATATCTGATGTTTGATTTGAAGCATGATGTGGAGTGACATGACTGAAATGCATTATGTTTCAAGGTGACATGTGTCAGAATCATACATAGAACTGTCTGACCCCTGCATGAAAATTCTGCAGGAAAAATGTTCTTCTTGCTTAAATTGGGAGGCTGATTCATGTTTCATCTTTGTCTTTTTATAATAAATCAATCTTAATTATGCATGTAATCTGGATGTCCACTAGAATATGCCACTTAGTTTCAGTAAGATATTCTTGGCCTTAAAATATGACATTGATATTTGTATGATTTTTTTTGTTTGTTTTGTTGTTGTTGTTGTTGTTTTGTGGTGGAATGGTGCAGTCCCAGAGGCTCATAAAAATGTATATATATAACAAAACACATAATATGGTTGAACGTCATAAGACTTTATAAACATAGCATGTTATTATATTTCTTATATGCAGGTCAATGTACAATTGTTACAATTTCATATTTCTTTTTTTATGTACACTTACCCATTTCTACAGCTGGGTTTTTACTGGAGCAATCTATATAAAGTAGCTTGCTCAAGGGTACTATAACAGTGTCCCCCACCTGAGATTGAACCCACGACCCTCTGCTCAGGAGTCCACATTATTATTACTTCATGTCATTTAAGGCCCAGCAGTCATTTCACACAAACAAATAAATCCGCTTTTATGTTACTGATCATGTTTTTCTGTTTCTATTACATTTTTGCGAAATAGTTTTCAAATATATAATTGCGGGCATCAGTCAACCACCGAGGAAATCCCACTGCTTGGTTAATTGTTGGTCAGGACCCGGTTGAATGATCAATAAAAACCTCCCCGTTCTGTGTGCTGGTGGCATTTGACTCCTGACATTACCAACTAGGAAATAAAGGCATCAAATTGAGTAACCTGATGTGTTTCAAGGAAAAAATGTACAACGGCATGAAGTGAGCAGATCAGACCCAATCCTTCAGCCCTCAGCTAATGCAGCCCAGGGGGTTTGATCCAGATGTGAGTTTGTCACCAACAAGTGCAGTAGATTCCAAAGTTGAATGTCAAAAGAAAGTAGGTTTTCTGAAGGTATACTTACTTTTGAACCACTTCTGCTCTGGATCAAAACAATTTAAGGGCAGAAATAAAATGGTGCAACTTGCCCATTACTCTGAAGCCATTCCTCTAAATTTTGGAAAAAATTACAAATCCCCCCGCACTTGAAGAGTGTTTCTACATAGCCCCGTTTAGACTGCATTTCGAGCTCTGTGAGAAGTGCCTGATATGGAGGTTGTAGTCAAGGCTGAAGTTTGTTTGTTTTGGTTATAAACTCTCACAAGTTGGCATCTCAATATTATACAAAATGTATACAGTTTTAAACCGTTTGAAATGTGGACGGTTTGACTGCCTGTGGGATATGCACAGAACTATGTAATATGTTCTTTAACATAATCATAATTTCTAACATTTACAAATGCAGCACATACCACCACATGCCCCACTTGGAGTAGTGCTATAGAAATGGGGTGTGAATTAAAATTGCCTATTTACATTCATGTGCAAAATGTAAAAAACAAACATAAAAAACAAATACAAGATAAAGCCTATTCCTTAAAAAAATGAGTTGGTGCCTAAATGTGATATATAAGATGTACTTAAATGTTTATTGGGAGCTCACATTCACAAGCTGTCATGGGCCATGTCAGGGTTTCAGAGCACGCCTGCTGACTCCAGGAAAACATGCTTCGGTTCAGGCTGTGGAGAATTCCTGTTTGCCGTGCTGAAGACGCAGGACTTCGTGTTCAGTGTACAAAAGCATCCTTGCTCCAGTTAAATGCATAATATGAGGAATGGCAGCTGCCTGATGGTTTCAACTAAAAGGGACTACATTTAAATGAAAAGGGTCCACTGTTTTGTACCATTTAAGAGATGATGTAGGGTTGAAGGAAATGGTTAAATAATGTATGGCAATATGTATGGAAATTCAATATTTATTTTTCAGCTGTTAAAACCTACACTTTGAGTATCTGCTTAGATAAACAAAAAGTTAGCACCCTAAGAAAAGCAAGCAAGTAGTTGGGAGCAGATTTTTAGGAGCCAATTAACATCTCTCAGAGAAGTGGAGAACAGAGTTGTACCAATTAGCAGTGCATGAATTAGAAAGAAGAAGATATAATATTTGAAGCTGATAAGTTCGGTTCCATTTTAAGTACAAATACTTTCAGAAATAAATGAATTCCACCTCGGCAAGAGCTCCGTAACATCACGTCTGGTTCATTTACATTTTAATAACAAAGGCGCACAAAATAAAACCATGACACGATATGCTAATGTTTTCAAAATAAGACATGCTTTGGGGAGGTTTGTCGGAGATTTTAGATCATAAAATAAGATGCAGAACATTTACTCTCATTCTCAACAGTACATACATTCATAAATAAGGTCATTAGCTCAGTTGGAGTAGGCATTCAAAATTGTTTCAGTGGAAATAACGACTTCCCTACAGTGTTTCAAAGGCAATACAGAGGAAACTATTAGGATCCTCATCAATCACATCACAAATGGGTTCTCCCATCAAAAAAAAAAAAAAAACTAAACTGGGTGATTCCTTAAGGATTTAGATGAGCTGGACCCCCGCAACCCCCACCCGCCTTTTAATGATCACAGTACAATAAAGGATAACCTCTGACCTGTAAAGGTAATTGCTTAAAAATAAGCATTTCTGAAACTGCGGATGCTGTCGTTATGTATTACGGCTTTATCCATTAAGTTCACTGACAGTCACGCTCAAGATCCCTGTAGTTATTGCTGATCTAATATTTGAAGATTGGAATGGTGGAAATTGTGGTGTGACGGGTGCTTTAGTTGTACATGTAATCGCCAAGTAAACTAGCAAATCGACAGAAGTCGCGGGTGTTAATTATTTTTTTATGTATCTATTATTGATGCCCTTAGACCTTTTAAGTGTTATAAGGCAATATGAGCTAATAGGTGATTTTTCAGTTTATTGCAATTAAACCTATTAGCTCATACACACCTATGCATGAGTACATTACTTTTTTTTTTTGGAAACTGCAATAGTTGTGCTCTAAAGTATCTACAACTCTGTAACATTGAATATATAGAAATGCGGCATTTTGGTGTTTAGGTTCCTGGTGCACATTCCTCTAAAAGTCTTGCTGTCAAAATGTTATGCAGCCAAGTTACCCTTTGGAAGCAAATGGCACACTGGCTTTTGACAGATTAATGTATTAGTCACAACTTTGGTCTTTCCACTTCAGATAGTATAGATATTATTGTGACTTTGACCTTAGTGTTAAGTCTGTTAAAAGCAGACAGTTCTGACAGACAGCTGAGAGATTTTACTTTAATTTTGTTTTTACTAACCCATTGGAGAACTGTACATATCTATCTATCTATCTATCTATCTATCTATCTATCTAATCTCTGATAGTGAAATCATTAACATCCCTATAATCAGAAGGTAATGCTTCCGTATAACTTTAAAATGATGAATCAGATTCGGTTGCTTTCTTTTAACAGCATCTAACCAACGTAAGATATTTTAATACAAGTTACTGTCTGCTCAAATAATGATCTTAAAATGGACTGCAAGATAGCTTGTAAATATGTCATTGACAAAAACAAAATTGATCTACAGCTGAGACATACATGTTTGCGGTCTTCATAGAGCTGTTAACCTAGTCTTCTGCATTGTATTATTATATTTGTTTGTTTTAGAAATGGATATCAGATTGGTAATCATTTATAATACCGAAACTTTTATGCCAAGTAGCTGATTTGGACACTGGCCCCGCAAAGCCTTGATTTTGACAAAAAATAAGTTTTAGGAGTTTTGCTTTCAGGCAAAACAATATTTGTAGATGCTTTTATGCATGCAATTGCTGACATAAAACAAAAGTAGCCCCTGGGTTTAAGTGCTATAGCTGCAAGCATCTGGGTTCTGTGTGCTCTGGTTATTCACTTTTTTGCTTCTTTTTTTAAATGTAGATGAAAAGATTTCCCTGTTTGTTTTTATTTCTTGCTTTTTAGTTGGGTAGGGGGAGGTTGCCACATTATCTCAGAACATTTTGAATGAAGAAAGCTTTCAGTACAGGTAGTGGACATTTGGTATGACAAATTTCAACAGAGAGACGACCCACAAAATAATAAAAAATAACATTGATTGTGCTAGTAGTCATGAACAATGTGTACAGTGTACAAGAAGTTAATTCACATATTTTAACATATTTTAACAACACTTTACTCATGGGAGGGAGCAATTTGTGAAATGGATATTAATCAGTTGGGTTTTATATTATCTGTACAAGATGTAATGGAGAGCTACTTATGTTTTCTCTGAAAGCATTAGAAGAAGTGTTAGACCTCTTCCATGTGAAAATCCTAGGGTACAATTTAGTTAACTATGCATGTTACTGTTTGCTGTCAAATATCAATGTTATTCCAGCATTTCTCAGATTCTAAATATAAATCCCTGTGATTTATGTTTTGAAAACTACTTCTTTAAAGCAGTGGCAAATCATAGTGCCCATGGGTAATTACTTGTAATTAACCATTAAAAAAAGTACTTAATGGTAAAACGGTTTGTTTAATTGCCTTACAAGAGAGCACTTAGCTGTTTGTGATATTGTGGCGTTTAAGTTTTGTTGTTCACCGAGTTGCTGCTGACGATTTTGAAAAAGCGAAATGTGGAATGTCTTGGCCTTCTTAGCTGTTTTGCTTTTCTCATTTATTTTATTAATCAGCCAATTCCATGTGGAGTTTAAACCACTCTTTCTGGAAGTGCTATTTATTCAAAATGTGAAATGAGTTGGACTGAGAAATGCAAAATAGGATTGATAATCCTACGCGCTGTTAGGAAATCGTTCAGCTACGTAATTTAATTAAGGTGTGCATCGTGCATCCCAAGATAAATGTAGGGATGTAGTTAGGAAAATGCATTTATTTTTTTTCATAGGGTACATCTAACTGTTAACCATATGAGAGGCATCTAGATCTAGACACCAGAGATCAAGCAGCAAAATGATCTGACCCGGTTTATGTTTTGTTTCGTTTTTTAAATGTTCATTTTGAAATCTGTATCTTCACTCTCCTTCTGTGATGGAGTAGGAGAGAGTGACGCAAAGAGAGACACCACTGGGTGACCAGGAGAAAGATAAAGGAAGATCACCGATCCAACTGACAAAGCCAGAAACTGTCTGGGGATGAGTGAAGCTGGATTGGCCATAACTGCCATAGCTGTGCTGAGGGAGTAATTAAGGCTTAAACCATGGATGTCACTAAACACAATTCTTATTGCATGAGACAGAAAACACTGGTGTAACTAATTGTAAAAGCCAGTCTTGTCCGTTACATGGAGCCAAGCTGCTGAAAATCCCCTCTGCCACTACCAAGACCTTAAAATGATCCTCTGAGTTAGGGAATAGCAATCCAGCTGGAAATAGTGCTGTGAAATTCTCCTTAGTTGATCCTGCACATCCTAAGCAAATCGTCCATCCACTGTGTACTGTTCAAAAAGCTTCAGAGAACGGCTGGGAAAAAAAAAAACACACTAAGCTCTTTGTTCCAGTTTCTCTTTTTAAGATGAATTTTCTTTTCCTTTTCAGTAAGGTACTGACATTTCACAAAAGGTCTTGCGACTCCAGTTACGTAAATTAATTTTTTTTCAAAGCTTTTAATAAATTGATTTTGATTAGACATTTTTCCATTTTAGATTCATTCATATATGATTTTTGCAGATGTGGCTTATTAAAAATGGTTCTTTACAGAATCCAGTGGGAAACTAATGAATCTAAATAATTTTCAATCTATATTAAGGCACATGTTGTGATGGTTCGCATGTTCATCATCATTTTATACTCCCTGATCAGTTTGAGAACCTTTTTTATTAGAAACCAGACATGTTTTTTATGCATTCCATATTTGTAGTCCTACTGTGTTTCACACTTTGATCAATTTCTGTTGAGGAAAAATGTGTATGAACTGGCAGTTCCTTTGATTAAATCATATTTTACTTAGACTTTGTTTAATTAATACATCTGTAGGTAGTTTGATAAGATTGCCTCTATGCTGCTTGATTGCTTAGCAGTTGACTGGTCTTTTTCATAAGTGAAGCTCTTCAATCCAGATTCCTTGCAGTAAGCACGGGAGCTCCCTGGATGAACTGCCGTTGTTACGATTGCTTTACCTGATGTTCCACAGATTGAAGTCATAACCCCGGGACATTATATGCACCATATGAACTGCTATAATTATGCCCATGTCTATTTTTTAATTGGTTTTAAATTAACAGCATTCATTTTAATTAGCTTCTGTACACGCACTGGAATGTAAGAAGCGGGCCATGAGCTCATCTCCACTTTTTCTCGCGCTCAGCTAATGAAAATTCCTAATCTTCCCTTCCTTGACATTCTGTTTTATATGCTAGACCACGGGAAGATGGAGGGACAAATGCATATTTAGTCTGTCTTCTGTATAAAACTTCTCTGTAAAAGTCATATTGCGTTATTCTGAGTAACTAACTCTCGCCTATAAATACAGTAACTCATTGATGTTATGCTTTGACCTGGTAAAAAACAAGCAAACAAACAAACAGCTGCCTTGATATCCTTATTCTGGATCTGGCAATCTTGTGATCCATTGGTTTTGCTCCTGGATGTTCAAATAGCTTTGTATTGTGAGTTTTGTTTTCGGTACCAATGTGGAATAAGCAGCATTACCCATTCGTGACTTGCTAACATCAAAATAAATAAATATTACAACCTTAAACATTTTGATATACTGTGTTTCCTCTGAATGCTCTCAGTATTGTCATTCATTACTCTTGGCTTCTGTTGATGCTCCCAAGAAAATAAAGAATTCATAAAAATAGCCTATTCAAAGACAGATGCGTAAGACTTTTTTTATGCACTCAAAAAAAATCTGTAAGCACATTGGTGAGGGATTTGTTTTAAAACTCACTGAGATGTTTGGTCCTGCTATAGGTTTCTTAATCAATAGGTACACTCCAAAGTATTTAGTGAAAACCTTCAAGAATAGTAAATTGGTGTTGGTAGAATTAGAGTGGAGAATAAGCTGATGAATTGCATGTTGCCAATGATTGCACAGAGGTGCTGAAAAAGAAAAAATGAAGAGCAGGTTTCCAGTCTCCTAAAACCCACAAGTAGACACAACCCCAAAGGCAAAATGACTACAAATGAAAGCCAGCCAAGCTCATTAGACATGTAACATCAGTGCAACTCAGTAATTGAATTGCTCCTTGTCCCAACCCAATGTTAAATGTAAGCAGCTGTTTTATCGGTGTACAAATTCTGACAGAAAATAAGTAATCATGTCTGTGATGTTGCAATGCGATACATATGAGTCATTCTTGTTAGCTTAATGTATGTGCAGTGAACAATTGACCTAGATATGTTATGGTTGCTGCTTAGGGATATGTGGTAGTGGTGGTTTTCTTTATGAAGTTGGGTCTTTTCTTTAAGAATCTTTTATTATAGCATGTTTGTTTTCTTCCTAACCATGATGCTTTTGTAAGAGGGGGCCATTGGGTCAGATAAACCTACAAGGATATTACGAGTCCTAAATGAGATAAGTTTGCATTTGTATCCCTTAGTTTAACTTCCTTAATAAGGGCAAGACATATGTTTTCCCCTCTATCTTTGTTCAAGGTAGAAAGAGAGAATAAATCTTAGTGAGATCCCAACTTCTCCCACATCTATCGTCACTTGTCTTTAAGTAACTTTCCCAGTATGTTCTCGATAACAATGTATTTCATTGATTAGAGTTCCATTTCTTTATTTTTAAATGATTTTGACATTCGTAGCCATGCTTTTAGTACACTGATTAACCTCAAGGGAGAGATCAGCACACACTTGTATGGGCTCATGGTGCTTTCTGTGGCTCTAACTTAGATGGCTGATATATTTTCTTATTCTGTGACAGACATTCTGCTAATCAGGTCCCTAGAAACAATCTTTAAGCTGGACTGCCAAAAACTTTCAAGTAATCCAGATATGTCTGTATTTGTAGTGGTGTTTTTTTCGTTGTGGTTTATTTTTTAGGTGGGATAAATGAGAGGTGCTTGGTGGCATGACATGGAGAGCTTTGCCGGAAATTAAATCAAACTGGAACTTACAGACAGGGGAGAAGGTTTGGCATTGATCCACAGCATAGGTTTAAGCCCTCTTTAACTCAGAAGGGAATCGCAAGCAATGCTAGCAGTGCAGAATGTAATGCTCCATGTGCAAATATTCACAATTGCATCATTGTCATGTTGTGATAATTGAGGAACTGATATATATATGATTTATTTTTACTTTTATTTTTATTGATTTGCTTTGGCATAATCAGATTAATTTGTGTAAGGTCTTGAAGAAAAACCCAGTAAGTAGTCATGATATAGAATGGATTCTCAAGATGGCTTAGTGCCGTTAAATAGATTTTTAGTTTTTTTTAATGAATATGATATCAGTTGTTTCTCATAACTTCCCTCTCCACGTGAAATGAATAGCTTTAGTCCTTAGAGTTCTGCCGGTTATTTGTATGAACCAAATTTACTTAATATATTATGTCAAAAACATTTAAGTATTTAAAAGGTAGAACATGGTTTGCTGATCTTTTGTTAATTATTATTGCAATTGTCCCCCAGAAGATCAAATCACAAAGACCCCTGAATTAACAGGAAACTTAAGCAGATTGTGCTCTCAGGCTATGGTTGATTTGCTTTCAAGTCACTGTGAAGAAACACATTTTTGCAAAAGCTTTATAAATATTGATTAATTGAATTGACTAGATGCAGGACTCTTGCACAACTAAAGTGTGTGCGTCATCCATAAAAGTTTAATATGAACTATTCAAGAGATTTTATTTCCCCCCCCCTCAGTGAAACCACGCAGAAATGTATGTCTCAAACTGTGAAATGTACAGCGTGTAGGAATATATTAATGTTATAGTGATAGTAATGTAAAGTTAGTGGTTATGTATTTGGCAAACTGCATGCTCCCACATTGATGCAGTAACATATTTTCTTTTGACTAGAGCATCCCCTTTGACTCGGTTTATTGCTGAACATTGACCTTGATTCTTAAGATTTTGCACCAAAGATCCTGCTGAAAATATTTCATATTTTTTTCTTGTGCATTTAATTAGTCCTTTAAAAAACTAATCAATGGATTAGGAATCCATGTTTAAATGAATACATGCAAGTACTATTATTATTCCTATTGTTCACTATGTATTTTCAAAGTTTCCTATTAAATCATTATAATGCATACTGTGGAACTATGCAGGAATGAAAATTACTCCAATGCATGAAGTTGAAATAACAGATATCATAGACAAAGTCAAAAATACAAATGATAAGGTCAGTGGTGCATTGCAGCTTGTGAGAAATTCCTCTCACTGCCACTCCGGGTGGAGCAATCAGTCAGTCATAAGCCTTTGCTCCGAAAGCTCAGAGAAGTTCAGACTAAAGCCCAGATTTTCAAGCTCATCGATACATCCTTGCCATTACACATTGTCTTCTGGGCTAATCAATTGTTTAAGACTGGTCCCTAGAGAAACTGTTGAAACTTTTCTGCTTAGCTCAGCCTACCACAAAAATGCATGCCTAATACAAAATCTGGTGTCAGCATGACCCCAGCATTTTGTTAATTTCAGTTCCAACTTATAAGCAAGGCTGGATGAGGGAGGGGTGTTTAAATATGAAATCCGCATGTTTATAGATTTTTACACATTTTTTTAATTCAAGATGGTCCTTAGGCACAGATCCAAAATAAAAACTGAACTTGCAAAAACATTTAGTCTTTTCCTATGTCTTCTAGAACAGGGGATGTGCCAAATGATTGGAAAACAGCTAATGTCATACCAATCCACAAGAAAGGGGACAGAACTGAGCCAGGAAATTACAGACCAATCAGTCTCACCTGCATCAGCTTCTTAATGAAAACCATATTCTTGGAGATAGTCAACATGGGTTTAGACGAGGCAGATCATGTCTTATTAATTTAATCGAGTTTTTTGAACATGCAACTGCAGCTGTAGATCATGTGAAAGCATATGATATGATATACTTAGATTTTCAAAAAGCTTTTGATAAGGTCCTACACCAAAGACTGATCCTCAAATTGGAAGCTGTAGGCATTCAGGGTAATGTAAGTAGATGGATTTTGAACTGGTTGATGTATAGGAAATGATGTTGATTAAAGGAGTTGCTTCTAACTGCAGTGAGGTTGTTAGTGGAGTTCCACAGGGGTCAGTAATAGGGCCTTTGCTTTTTCTAATTTATATTAATGATCTGGACTCTGGGACAGTTAGCAAACTTGTCAAATTTGCAGATGATACTAAAATAGGTGGCTCAGCAGATACAATCTTGGCAGCACAGGATATTCAAAGGGACTTAGATAATATTCAGTTGTGGGCCGACACCTGGCAGATGAAATTCATTGCGGACAAGTGCAAGGTATTACATGCAGGTAACAAAAATGTCCACTATAATTACACTATGAGAGGAACAGAACTAGATGAAGTAACGCATGAGAAAGACCTAGGAGTCTATGTGGACTCCTCACTTTCTCCATCCAAACAATGTGGGGAAGCAATAACAAAGGCAAACAGGATGTTAGGGAATATTGTCAAAAGTGTAGAATTGAGAACAAGGGCAGTAATGTTCAGACTGTACAATGCACTAGTTAGAGCTCATCTGGATACTGTGTACAGTTCTGGGCTCCACACTTCAAGAAAGATATCGCTGCTCTAGAGGCAGTTCAGAGGAGAGCGACCAGACTTATTCCAGGTCTGAAGGGAATGTCCTACTGAGAGACTGAGGGAACTGAACCTTTCACCCTGGAACAGACGTGAGTGGGGACTTGAATCAAGTCTTCAAAATCATGAAAGGCATCGACCACATCCAGTGGGGTGACCGTATGGGGCCACTGAAAATCTTGGGGTGGCACAAAAACCCATAACTGAATTTCAATAATTCTATTATGGTGTTGTAGTATATAGGCTAGTTGAAAATTATGTCAATATGAGAGTTAAGGAATCGCATACTAATATACTTTGGTTTCTTATTTTACAGTTACTAATTATCTGATGTGCATAGACTAATACCGGTACAGTTAAAATTTTGAGTTCCACAACAATCCTGTTTTAATGTGTTATGTATGTGTATATACATGTGTTAGGCGATTCATTGTTCTTCAAATAGGCTAGTTGTCCTTTTCCTTTAAAAAGACAAATATACAGCTTTAATTTGAAGGAGTACATTGATTGTAAGGAACAAAACATTTACTGGGAACAAGCCTACTCAAGTTTAAAAACACCACATAGAGAGTCCTGCAATTACGGCTGTATTTGTATTTGTCTTTTTGTAAACAAATATTATATATGACCAAAAATGAAAAACAAAACAAAAAATGCATAATCACGGACAACAATATACATTTTAATATAGCCTAGGGTTGGCGTGTGACACAGTGACGGACGGTCAAAAGCAGCTGGCTGGCTATGCATTTGTTGTTTTCTTACACATGAACTATTATGAATAACATACATTATTGATTTAAATGAATAGTACCTAATGTAAAATATCAGATAGAAGCATATGCATACTCAGAAGCATATTATGCATATGCGACTCGTGAGGGGGGGCCAGTTGGGGGGCCAGCGATTGTATCAGGGTGGCCGTGGCCCCCCCGGCCACCCCTTGGCAGCGCCACTGACCACATCAAACCAGAGGAGCTTTTCCAGATCAGCAGGGACAGACGCACCGCGGACACAAATGGAAATTGGGCTCCAAGGCATTCAAGACAGAAAACAGGAGACACTTCTTCAAACAGAATCGTCACAATCTGGAAAAAACATATAAAATATAAAAGCACTTATTTGTTCAATACGTAGTTATATGGCAGAAAAGTGCAAAATGCTTTACCAAGAAAAAAAGTGTGCTAAAACATAACTTATAACAATCCATAACATAAAAACAATAACACAAACGATTAATGTTTTTCATTATAGTTAATACATATAGTGTATAATTTATATATATAAACAGTACTGTGCAAACGTTTTAGGCAGGTGTGAAAAAATGCTGTAAAGTAAGAATGCTTTCAAGAAATAGACATGTTAATAGATTATATTTATCAATTAACTAAATGCAAAGTGAGTGAACAGAGGAAAAATCTAAATGAAATCCATATTTGGTGTGACCACCCTTTGCCTTCAAAACAGCATCAATTCTTCTAGGTACACTTGCAGTTTTGAAGGAACCTGGCAGGTAGGTTGGCCAAGACATCTTGGAGAACTAACCACAGTTCTTCTGTGGATTTAGGCAGCCTCAGTTGCTTCTCTCTCTTCATGTAATCCCAGACAGACTCGATGATTTGAGATCAGGGCTCTGTGGGGGCCACACCATCACTTCCAGGACTTCTTGTTCTTCTTTACGCTGAAGATAGTTCTTAATGACTGTTGCTGTATGTCTGGGGTCGTAGTCATGCTGCAGAATACATTTGAGGCCAATCGGATGCCTCCCTGATGGTCTTGCATGATGGATAAGTATCTGCCTGTGCTTCTCAGCATTGAGGAGACCATTAATACTGACCAAATCCCCAACTCCATTTGCAGAAATGCAGCCCCAAACTTGCAAGGAACCTCCACCATGCTCCACTGTTGACTGCAGACACTCATTGGTGTACCACTCTCCAGCCCTTCAGCGAACAAACTGCCTTATATTTCACATTGTGACACATCAGTCCAGAGCACCTGCTGACATTTTTCTGCACCCCAGTTCCTGTGTTTTCGTGCAAAGTTGAGTTGCTTGGCCTTGTTGCCACGTCAGAGGTATGGCTTTTTGGCCGCAAGTCTTCCATGAAGGCCACTTCAGACCAGATTTCAATGGACAGTAGATGGGTGAACCAGGGTCCCACTGTTTTCTGCCAATTCTGAGCTGATGGCACTGCTGGACATCTTCCGATTGTGAAGGGAAGTAAGCATGATGTGTCTTTCATCTGCTGCAGTAAGTTTCCTTGGCCGACCGCTGCGTCTACAGTCCTCAACGTTGCCCGTTTCTTTGTGCTTCTTCAAAAGAGCTTGGACAGCACATCTGGAAATCCTGTGTGCCTTGAAATGTCTGCCTGGGAGAGACCTTTCTGATGCAGTAACTACCTTGTGTCTTGTTGCTGTTCTCAGTCTTGCCATGGTGTAGGACTTTTGACAGTGAACTGTCTTCAGCAACCTCACCTTGTTAGCGGAGTTTGGCTGTTCCTCAGCCAGTTTTATTCCTCCTACACAGCTGTTTCTGTTTCAGTTAATGATTGTGTTTCAACCTATATATTGAATTGATGATCATTAGCCTACAAGTGTACCTAGAAGAAATAAAACCTTCCCGATTGTTGTTGAAATCTTCACAGACATCAGTCATTTATTAATGACCAATAGGTGTTCAAAAATACTAAAATTAGGTGAACACTATCACCTCACGCATCACCATTCATATTTGATCGATTTGTAGCGCTGCCGGAGCAGAAGTGTTAAATATGCACACCGGGAATTATAGAAAAGATGACCAAGGCAAATCATTGGATATTTAAAAAAGGACTGAAAAAACTGACATATAATAACCCTAGTAAATATAGACTTCTATCAAGGTAAGGATTGAATTTCTACTATGTTACTGGAGTGTGCCTGATTTGTATCCCAGTTTCAGAATTTAGTGTTGGTTAGTGTTGGAGCTTAGGCTATTGTGTTAGGTCCTACAATTGTGTAGGTAAAAATTGTGGTGTATGGTGTTAAGCCAGTTGCACAGTTCAGATTCATTTTATTTAGATTTTAAGGTACGTAATGGTTATACCTGTCTCAAGAGGCAATTTAGATGTTTAAGAGAACTCATGATGAAAAAAAATACAAACTGACTTCACATGCTGGAAAAACAGACCTGAAAGTACAGGTGTCATGGCTAGAGTGCACTGTTTGATGTTTGGTTCATTCTGTATTCATTTTACAATTTTTGAATTGGGTCTTTGTTTGCTTGTTGATCATGCATTGAAATAGTTTTTAAACATAATGGAAACCCATTGAAAACTGTTATCTGCCATAAACACCTAGACATGACAGCTGTGGTGCATTTTTGCAAAGTACAAAAAACCTAAATAAACTTGTAATGTGCATGCAAGGAAGTAAACTAGTAATTAAATTAATTGTTTTATGACAAATTAAAAGAATCCAAGAAATTCCGTGGCATTACCGAAAAGGTCCATTGTTCTCACTTTAAACTGAAGACAATTCTTTACCTATGGAGGGAAACGCACACATCAACAACACGAACAACAACAGACATCTTTTGAAAAGGTTATACATAGATTCGATTTCATAAAACAATCCAAAAAGAGATTTCATAACCTTTTACAGCAGGCATTTTTACTGAGCTCCTGACCTTTTCAGTTGTCCATCATATTTTGTAAACTCTGGTTTATGATAAGTAGCTGTGATATTTACTATTTTAGTAATCTGTTAAACTCCAATTCATGAATCCCATTTTTGGCTTATATATATATTTGTAAAGGGCAAATGTTTCCCTTTGTCATTTTTTTCACCCGCTATTCTCACACATTTTTGTCAGTTAAGTTCATGAATGTGTAATTTCTGTCGATTTCATAACCTCCCATTGTTAAAGGTGAAAGGGGTTCAATACTTCTGCGTTTAGTATGCATTCACAGTCCTGATTTAACTTTTAAACGTTGAACTATTTTAAGCGATGATCCAATACGCAGTCTTTGTGTTGAGTATTCTGTGCAGCATCACTAGTTTGGTATACTGTCATAAGTAATTTATATGTGAAACACAAGCTGTGCACATAATGCTGCATTTATTCAACCATTGAATGATCTCTCAATATTTGCATATTACGGCGCTTTAACAAAATCACCTAAGCAGAAATACATGTACCCTGAACCAAACCCATCAGCGCAACAATTTACTGAAGGTCACAAATCCTGGGCTGCTTTGCCTCAGAATAGAATGACCTGAGCAGACTAAACCAAACAATAGACTCCGTAATGAATAATTCACATCAGAATAAAAAGCAAGTGCTAAGATTGATTATAATTTATTGCTTATAGAGAAACAATTTCATAAAGTACCTGTTTTGTCGCGAGTGTGCAGGGCATGCAGTCAAAGCCAACTGTATCGCTTGCATAGTAACAGAATGAGCCGTAACTTGTTGGGGAACTATCTGAAGCTAGCCCTTATGTCTTTGTCAGCTTTGGAGCAAACCCATGCACCTGAAACAAAAAGATATTAAAGCTATAAACCAAGGGACACCTGTAGTATAGCCATGTGGTCCGATGAAACTGCTCTTTCCAAGTCTCAGTAATGCTACATTTGTTTTTATTACGTTCTACTGTGTTTGAGATGAAGACAAAATGTGACTCCTACTCCAGTGATTTGACATGCTTCTTATGTCACCTGAGATGACCCCCCCAGGCCTATTGTCTAGTTTGTTACTTGGCTCGAAAGTAATTATGATGCATAATTGTATGTAAAAATACAATAATAATATATATCATTTTATCTGATATCTATTTACATACATCTGGCCAAAAGTTTGAGACTTCAGAGAATACAGAGTAGGGCTGGAGAAGCGGTTGTTAAACTTGGCAAGAAAATATGATGCCAAAGTGACAGAGAAACCGATTTGGAGGATTAATTATGTTTGTGAATTAAAAGAGTTCGACATCAGTTGCAATCGGATGATGCGGTGCAGTGAAGCTGTCGATGAGCTAGTCAGGCATTGTGCGGCTCCTCAGTCACTGGAGTGAAACGTAGATGCTCATCAAAGTCACTTTCGCCGTTAATGCGTTTTATTTTTTTCGTATTTTATTTATTATGAAAAAGCTGACAGACATGTGAAGGCATAATAATAATATGTCAGTAATTATTTCTGCTTGAACTCTGACTGGAAGCATGTGAACAGTTACTTAAACAATTAATGTAAGATTATTAAGCTTGGTTTGTAAATGTCATAACAAATCTCGAACTGAAAAGAGGCTTTGCTATTATGAGATTACAAACAGGAGGGACAACGTAATTTTATTATTTTTTTGGTACGCATTCAAATAAAAGAGATGGGAGAAGGGGGGAATAACAAGGATATAATGTTTGGTCGACTTAGGCAGCTATAAAAGATAACATGAAAATGATGGAGATTACAGTGTTAATCTCCTGTATTGACTTCAGTGCCTTGGGAGATCCTTTCATTACATTTAGGATTCAGCTTTGAAATCTTTCCCAAGGTCAACAACAGCTTAATGATTTTGTTTTTCCAGCATTTGGAAGGCCAGACCTTTTTATATACAAATAAAGAAGCCAGTTAGCCATCATAGAAATGGAGAGAAGGAAGCCAAAATATGTAAAATGGGAGATTATACAGTAGGTAAATTAGTTGTTAGTATTTTTACATATATGTTTGCTCTAAATAATGATTAGTCTTGGTAAACTCTTCATATCCATGTGCTGTGGATGTAGAAATTAATTACAAAAATCATACTATTCAATTCCTTAATTGTCCATTGTTAATATTCAGCCTTCAGCCAGTTCAGTTCCATAATAACCATGTTTGGGTAAAAAGTTGGGGACATTTTGCAGGTCTGTTAATTGTTTCTATACCTTGGTGCCCATTTAGATAATTCTTGTAATTGTCATCTTTACAGAAGAGAAATTTTAACATTTTCACCTTTCACCTTTGTTTATTTCAATTTAATCAAAAACAATAAAGTATTTGATTACTAGTCTTTTAGTTTTCAAAACCTGTATTCTCTCAGTTCATTTCCCATTTTTCATAGCATGCATGATCTAATGCCTGGGGGGAAATACTGCACTGTATTTTATGTATGCAGAAGTCAGACATATGTCAGGTTTGTGTAGTTTTTCCACTCTGGGAACTGATGTATCTTGACTGTTTTTGTGAAAACCTCTGACATGGTTTTCCAGCGTACATGCTGTTGCTGCTGAATTTCACCTATTGGATATATTCCAAGTTAAATGATTCAGTGTGGTAAGTGTGGCTTTTGCTTTGTATAGTGTTTGATTGCTCTGCTGTACTTCTATTTATTAATGAAAATTGTAATGTTAATTAATTTACCCACTGCTACAGCAATAGTGCCTGTAATTACACCGTTGGGTGAATCAAAACCCTCCACGG
The DNA here is from genome assembly GCF_036373705.1 of Amia ocellicauda. Classification (NCBI taxonomy): domain Eukaryota; kingdom Metazoa; phylum Chordata; class Actinopteri; order Amiiformes; family Amiidae; genus Amia; species Amia ocellicauda. The sequence goes on from NC_089860.1 coordinate 22,953,752, forward strand.
CAGCATTTTTTCACACCCTGGGCTCAGACTGCGCAGAATCCTGTGTATACGCTGTAGAGGGCCAGGTCAGCAATCTGCAAGCTTGTTTGTTCCTCGTACACATAGCAACCAAGGTGGCCTGAGATGACTTTGTTTCTCTTTGTCTTCGAATGAGCCACACATTTCACTGTTTCTTTGTATCCTGCTAATAATAGATTTGCCAGTTCAGCTGGGCCCTCTTGCGTATTTATGAGAAGGCACTAAGTGTACAAGAGAAATCAAGTTGTGCTGTTCAGGTTTTTCATTGGTGGTACCTTTCCCTGCACACTTGACTACTACAACAAGACTTGGAAATCTGAGGTATATTTTTATTCATGATTTTTTATTTCCCCCAATACATGCTTTCTGGTAGATGCTTGCAATGGTAAAGATCACATGAGAAACTGGTGTTTTATTTTCATGCAGAGCTCATTTCTGAACCCAGCAGGAAGAATCTCTGTGCTTTGGGTCATTCATCGTAATCCAAGAAGATGCAATATTAGTTGCTTTTCTTAAAGGAGTTGGTGGTTGAATTATTGACTCCTAAAGCTTATGTGCATCAAGCTGTACTTAATTTATGTATTTATTTACCGTACTTATAAAGGACCAAACTGTTTACACAATTATAAAAATACTTTCCACTCTCCATTTTCGCCTGGTTTGAACTTCTTAGATGTGTAAGTTTTTAATACATATATGTGACACCTATGAAATGAAAATAGACAAACTGTACTATAATATTCTGCATAGCTGGATAGCTGACAAACTATATTACACTACTACCAAGTTTTTTTCACAAAAACAGAAATGCGTTTTTGAAGTTTCTCCTTTAAAGTCTATACCACTAAAATTGAAACTTGTAGATGTTGTTGGGTGTAAATAGCATAAGAAATTAAGGAATAATGTGCATTTGAAAGAACCTAGACTATGCAGAATATTTTGAGAAAATCTGTACCACAAAATGCATGCAGAAGTGTGGCCCTTCCATTATAAGGACTATGTTGGACTATTCAAATGAAAGTATAAACTACAGAACAGTTGATCATTAAACACACTATATTGCAACACTACCACCTAAATAATACCATCATTTTGATTTATGATATTTATGAAATATTAAAAACACCTTTTCCACCTTAAAGTACTAGTCAAACTAAAACCTATAAGACAAACTGGATGACAATTTGATACAAATTTAAGGAGTTATGACCATTTATTAAAAATAACAATCCTCAAACCAGAGTAAATTCTTACCCCTACTTTGCAAGTCAGTATCTCCACACAGCAATGTCAGTCTCAAGCCCCAGGTCCTCTAATTTCTAGGGATATAAAAACAATGTTTCTGGACAGAGTTATCAATAGATATATCTCAACCCACCGGCGAGTTGAAAACAGTGGGGTTTGAGTGTAAAGTGTCAATTAAAATTGAACTTTCTTACATTTTCTCACCTCTGTTTTCTAGTCATGCTTTACAAATATTAGACCATATTGTCTGGCTTCTGTGAAATACACAGGTAATCTAGAGATGCCACCTCCAAATTGGTTTTCTTTAGAGACAGGCAATGCTGCCTCCCTGACTCAAAGAGCAACGGTGCCCTCTGCAATGAAAGGAAACAATCATTGCAAGTAGTTGTAGTACCCCTATAGTACCCTCAGCAAGGGCAATATTATTTTCATTTGCTTCGGCATAATGAAATGTGTTCACATAGTTGAGTAAACCTACCACTGGTTGTTCCCCGTGTTCCTTTCCGTGAACCTTTGATCTCCTCTGCTCAGTGTTCGGGTCAATGGTAAACCTCCTTTATTGGACACAAGAGTTTCTGGCATTCTGGCAACTTCTCACATCAGAGAGCCTGATAGCTTTTCTGTTATTATTATCACTTTGTTCTTCTCACTGACTTGCAGAGGTTTCTGCACTGATCGACTTTCTTGAAATGTGTCAGCCTGCTATGGTATCACAATCAAATTCTTGTCAGCTGCATTTTGTGCACCATTTGATTTTTTTTTTTTTTTCCTTTTTTTTTTTGGGCGCATCTGGTTCCTGTCACCGTCAGTTATACATTTATATGCTGTTCCAGATGGTATCATTTCACCTGCATGAAAGCATGGTTTTAGTTTTTAGTTTTTCAATCATGCAACAATACATTTGGGGCCCAAATTCATTAATCAAGGCTTCTGTAAATAACTGGCAAAAAGCATTGCACAGCTGGGCAATTGGGTCACTTTCCCAGCATGTATGTGAACACTTGACATTACTTTTACCTTAAACCAGTAGAGGTACACAGTGCATACACTCGGCACAAGTATGAGGCAAGCAGATTAATCAGTTTATTGATCAGTGTTAACTATTTAGAATTTGGTACTAAAGTAATCTACTCTATGGCACCATTAATCAGCTGCAAGTAAAGCAAATAGGATGCCATTAAATAAACAGTTTAAATATATATTTATATCTATGTACAGTGCATAATGAGGTTGCACTGTACATGTCTTAGAGATTAACCCATTTCAGTTGTATTATTTAAATGCACCATATGAAGCATACATCAAATTACATTAAAAGGACTAAGAAAACTGAATATCCTATTTCCTGCAAGTCATGTATAAAAGGAAAGCCTTGAAGTGCAGTTGTCTGCCCATGGTTTTAAAATTCATTTTCTTAACCTCGTCATCATTTATTTCTTCTTTTCATTTCCAATCCTCTCTGAAGGGACATGGGCTGATTTAAAAGCAGGATCCCCTACCAGGCCCACAGGTTCCAGAGTCCACTACTGCTCCCTACTGGACAATGAGCTGCTCCACAGAGACACAGCTGGGAAATACACCTGGCTGGCTCTTTCAATAAAGCAAGATCACATAAATGAGGGTCAAATATAGATATAGGGCTGATTATAAAGGGTTAATTTAGTTAGTTACACATTTATTTTATATAAGAGCAGCAACATTATTAATTTACTTTCTATAGGCAGATGCAACTTTCTACACATAGTGAACTTCCATCAGCTGTAGGATTAACCCCTCCCCCCTTGTTTTTATACATATCAAATAAATAGATGCTAACAATGACAATCAAAACAAAAGATCAGTAGTAGTAGTAGAAGGGGTATGGAAAACCAGGTGTGCACCTCAGACTTCTTGCCAGCAGTGTCTGGGTAAGAGTCGTATGGGAAACGCGTATCAAAGAGTGTAGGGGTGAAGGGCCAATTACGGTTAAATTACCCTCATTGCCAGTTAACTAATTTCAATTCCGACCATGTGAGTCAATGGGAGTGTAATTGACCACTGCCCTGAACGACACTGCCCAGTTGAAACATGCTTAAAAATTAAGTACCACAGTAAATGACAAATAGGGGGCAATGAATATAATAATGGAATAAAATATGGGATTTTATAATGATAGAATTATAAGAATTTAGAAAGTGGTGCAAAAATGTAGTTTCTTTTAAAAGCAGTACCTTCAAAATAAAATGCAATAAACAAAGTAATATTCATTATTCTTTTAGCCATGACTAGCCGGGAACAGCCCAGTGTCAAAGCAGAAGCTTAGACACATGTATGTATGTTATTAAAATGAGGCATACCTTCAAACACTAGGGGACTTGGAAAACCTCCACCTAATCAAGCACATTTATATTTGCATCAGTGAGAATAAAATAAATCTGTGGGTGTTAGCAGACAGTACACTTTTATGACCTGCAAATTGAGTATTTTGTTTCTCCAGGATTATTTTCTCCTGACAAAGAAACTAATTTACAACAGCACGGTCCCCTTTTTCTAGAAGTAAATCAAATGAAATTAATCATGTTACTGAGGATAGAGACGAAGGCGTTTTGTAATTAATACAATTACAAAAAACTTCTAAGACTAATACAGGGTTCAGCGTAACATCTGGTGTTCTGAAGCCTGTGTATTAAACTTTTCAATTAAAAGAAAATGGCATTTATAAGAATGACTAGGATGTACATCAGCTTTGTTGAAAGTGGCCTGCACACAGAGCGAGAGCGATGGAGAGAGAAAAACATTTTAGTATTCCTCTTGTGCTTTGTGCTACAAAATTGCAATTTTATATTTTATCCTTATCTGCGAGTGCCTGAAGGCACACTCCACTGAAGTTCCTCACTGGAGCCTGCTGCTCTGCATTCCTGCAGTTTAGATCCTACACTGTGCGAAATGAGAATAAACAGACAGCGGGCATCAACTTTCTGAACTTTGTATCCTCTTGGACTGTCAATTTTTAAGAAGGCCTTGTACCACCTTTAATATATATATATATATATATATATATATATATATATATTTTACATTTTTTTAAAGGGCAATGACTGTGCCAGGTTTGCTTTTTATGTGTAATGGCAATAACAGAGCAGTACAATTCTGCTTGTTCCCAAAGGTCAAACATACAAGATTTGAAAGAAAAGGAACTGGAGACTGTGTGTTTGTTGTAAACCTTTGTGGAATTTGTACAAAAATACACGCTATGCTTTTTTTTTAATCCAATTTAAATAATTGGGTTGGTGTGTATTTAACTCTTCTTCAGTCCATTTCAGTCATTCCAGAATGTCCTGAACAAGTAAGGCTTGTTATTATTTTTTGTTCTTTTGTCCTAGATCCTATTTTGTTAAACTAATATTTGTGGTGGCTAAGTTATGAACTTGTGTTTGAGTGAATGTCCTGGCAATTTTACCTACATCGTGCAATTGAGTAAATATTCTCCTGTGTTTCTCGGAAGGAGACGTTCTTGTGTCTCTTTAGCAGAGGATTCCTGTTCCCCAAACTGACCAACAGGTTTTGCTAATCAGATATGATATCCGACTCAAAGGACTCGCCGAGTCTTGCTGAAGATGCCTGGAGGGTTTTATTAATGATTTCAAACATGAGGTGCATGCAGTTGATTAAACACTTGCTTTCCAGGTCTTCATGCAAATTGAATCTGGAACCTCAGAGATTATATCAGGTGCACTGCTGGAGATGCAGCGTGTGCCAGGACATTAAACAAGCCAAAGGTGAATGACGATGCAGCGAGAATAACGAGGCTCTAACTGCAAATAAAGAAAATGCACAATGTTTACATTATGATATAGAGTGTATGTGAGTGGTAATGAACATGGAGGGAAAAAAATACATATTTGAAAGGGATTTCAGCCCAGATAGCTTCCTCATGTTTATAACACGTCAACACGTTTATTTGTTATAAATTCTCTGTATCATGTGTATTTAACAGAAAGGTTTACAGAAGTACTGTAGGATCTTCGTTATAAGTGTTTGTTGCAGCTTCTGGCTTGCTGTGCTCTTGTTCCTAGGCAAGCAGAAAGTCACTCCAGGTGTTTTTCAGACTTGGGGCTTCCTTTGTCTAATGGCTGTTCAGTGCTCTCGAGCTGAGTGATGGTAGGAAGCTCATTATATCCTCATATCCACCGTTCATCTCGGGGTTGATCTTAACTAGGGGTTGCGGTACCCCAATTTCTCCCTGAATTCAGTCACATTTGGGGTTGCGTCTGGAATGGTAAGCAGTTGAAGTTCCTGCGTTCACAGCCTGCAAGCTCATGTGGTAAATTGTCCTCAATCTCAAAGGACACTCTTTTCCAGAGAAGGCCATTAGAATCCATCTACTTCATTTGTGATTGATGGTTTGATTAATGTGGACAGATGCAGTTTTTTCGCACTGTTAACGCTTGCCATGGAAAAGGTCGGGCTAATTCATGCGGAGGGAGGTCTGCATTGTGCATTATTGATGTCACATTCATTACAAAGTAAAGTGTGCAGGGCTCCAAAGAAGAAGAAAAAATAGACCATAGACTGCTGAAATTAAGTAGTTTTTAATTTTTAATTATATTATTCAATGATTTAATTGGTTTTACATTGATTATTAAGTCTCTTTACTATGCTGTTGAGGATGCAAAGCCTGGCTCAAGCTTGGGTGAATTTGGGCTAAGATTTCTATTTTCCATTTCCTTTTCAAATAATCTACCTTCTTTTCTGCCCTGAGTGAGTGGACCTTTTCAGAGGTCTTCCTGAATCAGTTGTCTTTTGTCACATTGTTTTTGGTTGGTCCTTTTGGGAACTGAGTTTCTTATTTAAAGGCTTCAAACTCATGATATACAAATTGTTTCGCTTAACATAAATTGTTTTTGTTTATTTTTATTTCATAATGAGTCAGAGATCAGCCCTGATTTTCTTGCGATTCTTTCTGTGACTGTTTAATTGTGCTTTAATAATATCTGTACAACTTTCTATCTGTAGCCTTCCAGTGCCAAAGTAAGCAATTAAATATTGTCACTGTAAAGCAAAACAAAAAATAATGAAAATGTCTATAAAAGTTTCCTCTGCAGTTTCATACTTATTCTACTTTCAAGGCAGATTTTCTGTAATATTGTAGATCATAAAGGACTTTGTAGATTTATTTGATTTTACTCTACTCAATGCTTTTTTATAAGATATAACTTCGATGACTGCTGTACTATTATCAAATAATATCCCTAAGGTTGAATGGAACATGAGCATATTTTAAAACTATTAGACTATTCAGGTAGCATATCCAAGATCAGATGTGCAGTTCCTTTTTGAGTTACATAATACATTGAATTACTTCATAAAATGTAGAGCTCTGAATTTGAATTCTAAACCTTTAAAAATATGCAGCCTATGTCACAACTGTAGTCCTAGAAGTTTGAAATATAAATTTAGATCTCCAAAAATACATTTAAAAGTTGAATTGAATAGAAAGTTGAATATTTAGATTGCGCTAAAATGTGTTTGTTTGTTTTGTTGTATGGTTCTCTTTACTTCTGGTGTTCTTGCCAGTTTATCTGTCTGCAAACCAGTAATCACCTGTGATTATGCTGTCTGCTATCCTTGTGTAATGCAGCGAGATCTATTAATAGTGAAAGGAGTTGAAGTATTTTTTAACTTGAAAGACATCAGATGCTCCATTTGTGTAGTGCCAGTTTTATAAATGCATAGAAAGTATGTGGAGATTCCCGTGTATCTACCAGATAAAAATGCATGCATTTTTTAAATAAAGTAAAGTCTGCTAAAACTTTGGCAATATCTCAAAGCACTTTATTGAACCCAGGCCAGAACTTTATTTTATGTGTTGATTGAGTAACCACTATATCTACATCATGATACAAAAATACAACTACAAGAATGGAAAACCATGAGACTGTGCTTACCTGTACTACTGATTATTAACTATGTACTGTGTGTTTTCCATTCGAAGGACTATGCTGATCATCAGCAAAAACCACCATAACTTACAGAGTTTACAGAGTACATAAAGCAGTGTTTGCTATTAGTGTGCTTACCTTAACCCAGTAGCAGGTTCTGTAATTGTGTGACTTGTGCAGAGCACTTAAACTTCTGAACTATGCTGTATATGCATTATTTATACTTTACAGCCTCTAAGGAGACTTTTCCTGCGTTTGTATTTGGCTACAATGCATTTTTTAAATGTTGACAGAAGGAGCTCCTTAATTTGGGTTTCTTTAATTCCTTTAGTCAGAAAATACAATTGTAATCTTCCTTGTCCTAAACCATTTCCTTAAAGTAGAACATAACACAGGAATTCCCTGTTATTTGTTGACATAATACCTCTAAATTTCAAAGCTACTAAGGTAAATTATCATCCCCATAGTGTATAATTCCCCTTGCTATTGAGTTTGTATTGCTTAGTGTTTTGCTTTAACCCACGTCTCAGGAAATGCTTGCTAGCAATGACGTTTATTTAACATGGAAATTCTTTGGTGCAAATTAATGAGAATATCACAAATCTAGGTCATTATGTCCTCTTTTTTGCATGGTTTCTGGCTAATGTTTATATAACTTACTCTTGCGATTTCTCAAGTTGGATTTACAGACTTGCATTGTAGTGACTCTCATTTATTATCCTCTATTTTTTTTTCTCTTTCACTATGTATGAATAAGCAGATGCATGCACCACATCAATTCAATAATCCCAAACGACTCCACACACACGTGCATTACCCAAGCACGGGCCCACAAGAGACAGCGGTGAGGGACGACTCCTGTTGCAACTTCAACAGTGTATACAATTTATTTTTCCTGTCAATCCTTTTTCAAGTCAGTATTTTACCTGTTTTTCATGTGTAATTTCAACATTTTAATTTAAAAAGAGAGAAGAAGTTTAATCTATTACAAAATAGATTGAGGACCACTATTGAGGATCACTATGCTTGGTGTTCTCTGCAGACAATAGCAACATGGTGAACCTAAGCAGAAGCTTATGAGTAAATGAAATAAACGGAAGAGATTTTATTTTCTGGGGTAGAATGTAAGTAAAATATTCTTAATATGATGGCTAATAGAAAATGCACAAAACCTTGTGAATTCACAGCAAATCCCTGAAAGTCTTGCCTGCACGCATTAGTATGCCAAAGAGGATTTTGTTGAACTTCACTGTACTTTGATGTATTGCCATTCATTTTACCTCTTGGCCGGAAGTAGCTACACGAGGTCAGAGTTCAGCAGGCCACAGGTCACCTATAATGAAAATTAATAGCTTCTGCCCTTATTGACCGATATATTCAAGGCTGTATAAATGCATGTATTTGTTTTGATTTTGTGATGCCAGTCATTTGGGGAAGATAATAATGGTTTACCTATTTCATTTCTTTATGCTCAAAGGTAAATGAATGGAACACAGAACATCAGTGGTGAGGGGGAACAAAAACAAATCTAGGCACAGTATACATTTCACTGCAAATCACACGCCCCATTGAAATCGGCACACAATTAAAGCACCATAAAACTAAAGATGCACAGCTCAGGGAGCAGTATTAATCTCCTCTTGTTTGTTTATCTTCAAGACACACTCCCAATCAGGCTTCCATCCCTTCCCATAGGACTAAATCAGCAATCATGTAACAGTATAATTATACACTGCCTTTTATTTTATGAATATCACCACTCTGACAATACATGCTCTTGATTGTTATGGTGGGATTCTGATTTGTGCACAAGGTAAGTGACTTGAACGTCAGATAAAGAACCTAAAGCATTAATCATGAGGTAATTGGATTGGAAATTTGAAAGACAGTTCAGTATTCTATTACCTTCCTTTAAATCAACTGTCTTACGGTCTGTTTTTTGTCTTTTTTTCTTTTTTAACTTGATCAGTGTCTAAGTTGGTGTTTGGTGGTACACAATATGTGTTGGGTAGGTGGGAGCATCAGTCCTAGTTAAAATATATCGCTTGGGTGTGATGATGATAAATGTCTTCATTAATTCTCCCAGTAAGCTACTGTGATTTACAAGAGGATAGCAAGATGTTAATCAATGAGTGAAAGTGGAATCCAAGACCTTAAGCACAAATAGATGCACCTAAAACTTTAAACACAGAAGATTAGACCCATTCAATCGGGATAAGATTGTCTTTGCACATCCACTTAATGGCCATCTTGTAGCCATGTCATACTGGTGCACATCTGAGGAATCCATGCACATCAAACAGCCTGGTACTTCAGAAAGCTTAATGGCCTAGAAGGGGTGAGCCAAGAAAGTTTTTCACAGTCTGTCCGTGAGTGGAGCTAGTTTGATGCATCAACGAGGCATCTGGACCTGTCACTGCCCCTTCAGTGTAACATGATTGCATTTGTTAAGAGCTTGATAAGATTTATCCTGGTTTGGTTTATTTAGAAATGTGATGAAGAATGTATCTTAAAAAATGAGTGACTTTACAAAGCTAACCCAACCCCTTCTTGGTATTTGGTTTCACCTTACATGTGTATTTATGTGATCTGCTTTTTTTTTTTGTCCATTCTTGCAACACTGACTCTTTTACAAGTTGTACCGGTAGAAAAAAACATTCTGCCACCAGGTAGTGCCAAACTGTCAGAAAGACTTCAACTCAAAAATAAAAATAAGAACCTTCAAGGGGAAAATTATGTCCTGGACGTTTCTTCCAGGCTCTGTGTATTTGTGATTTATGGCTTTTTTACTGCAGCCTGTCTCTTGCGGTTCATGTCTGTCCACTGGATAACCTGTAGACCTGTCCGTTTGGCTAAACACAAAAATGTTGTTGCTCATTTCAAATCAGAGACCATCTCGTCATAAAAACGGGAGCATTCCAAAAACAAAACGTGAGAAATAATAGGACTTTTTAAAGTAAGTTCTTCAATTGAAAGCAAACATCAATCTGATACAAGCTAATGCTAATGAGGTGACGATTCTCTTTGGGCTTCCAAAATGAAGCATTGCACAAGGTCCAGCATGTGCCACTTCCACACTTTCACTATGTAACCATATTCCTTTCAAATTCGGATCATCTCCATTTCATTTACCCTCGTCCCAAGCTTGCAGTGCTTCACCTGAAAGTGCTGGTCATTTTGTCTTGCACAGGGGCTTTCATTACTCACACATAATGAAGGCTCTCAGATTTTCGCCTGGATGCTTTAAGATTTCTACATGTTGCGAGGTTTCAGTCCCGGAGATGACAACAGATTCCTGACATTTTACTGAAACTGTACATTTAAATTCAGCAAAGGAAGGGAGGGTGAGGAATGGAGGTTGCTATATGAGTTGGCATGTACGCCAGAATTTTCTGAAGAGCCAAATGCCTGAACCCTAAAGTTAAATATTATGTGTCATTTCATTGTTCATTTTAGCTGGCTTTGGGGGAGACGAATATACGATTGTTTGAGAAGGTTTCTGTGCCTCCAAATGTCATCATACCCTGGACGTATATTGCGTGTGTATATGATGTATACATATTCTCTCTGTGAATGTGTGACATCTTGTGCCCCCCATCCCCCATGTGCCCACACAATCGTTACATAACCGGCCTCACTAACACACCTGGGTACATACTTGGGATTGACTGTCTACTGAAATTCACTCTGCTGTTTTACTAATTGCATTTGCAGTCTAATATTTATGAGTGCATATTGTATAACGATTATAAAACCAAAACAACACCTTGCAAGCAATAGAGCTACATAAGCTATTCCCGACTCTTTTATTCTTTATTTATTTTTTGCTCCGTTTTCAAACAGACCCCTATTCCCTATATGCAGGCTGTCTCTTGGTATACCTTTTACCAGCTGCTACTTCTGCTATAAAACTCCCCTATTCAGTGGCTGTGTGAAGTGAATTTGTCCTTCCCATTATTTAGCTATTTAAGCTTTTGTATTTTATACAGGATTGCCAGGTAGAAAGCTTAGGACTTCCTCGCTCAGGGGCGGTTATCTCTGTTTGCCACTCCAGCCAAAATAAAACGAATTACCATTCAAATAGTTGAATAAATAGTAAAAAAAAATTGCTTTATATGTTTTAGATTATTATGTACAATGTATTGTATTGAATATAATGTTGTTTTGAATCAGGATTGAGAATTAGGATATTAAGTTCACTGTCTATCACTGGCAATGCTGTAAAGAGATGCAAAGTCTAAAAACAAAGGCCTTCAGACCATATGTGGGCAGTGAAGTTCTTGGGAGTCACAGTAAGTGAGCATCATTGAAATGCTGAGCACTGCAGCATACAGGTACAAGGTCACAAAGGTCAACTGGGCCAAGTCAGTTTCTAGCATTATAGGTTTCAAATCAATTTCTTCACATTTTATAATATTTTTTTTATGGAAATTGACTGATTTTATTGAAAATCACACTCCAAAAAAATCCACTTTTCATCTTCTCTCTAGTTATGAACATATTGTGTAACAAATGGAAAGCATTTTCCTTTTTCTTGGTGTTGACACTTTAATTTATGAAAAGCGAGATGTGCTTTGCAGTGTCAGTATGATTCATATCTAGGTAACTTATTGACTGAATTTAAATGTCTGGCTTACCTTCGTGTAGATAACCTGTTTCGTTCACTGATAAGGATGTTACTTCAGCAAAGGCTGCACATCTTATAGTTCTTAATCTTATTTTTTTTTTTTATTTAAATGTCTCCTGTTTTAAAAAGCCTTTGTTTTGAATGGAGATTTGACTGCTTTTGAGTTGAGATGAAGTTTTGTAATCCAACTGGCTGAAAAATGCAAGAAAAGAAAATGCAATCCAATCACCAAAGATTAAAACAAATTCCAGTTACTATAAAAGACTTGGATCAATTGTAAAAAAAAAGGCTTAAAGTGAGCTAGTCTTTGATTATTGTTGATGAATATATTGTTTCTCATGTATTTGGAAACTCCTGAAAATAACAATGAATGAATGCTCAAACATGCCTTTTGACATGATGGGCTAACACTAGAAATCAAGGAAAAGTTTTTGAAATACACTTTCATCTGAAACGTCAGATTTCCCAGAAAGACCATCTCCTGTCTTTCCGGGAATAAAATGTAGTTAGTAGTTAGTTTGAGCCGTGAGTTTTTTGTTGTCCAGAGAGAGCCAAGTCTGATGTAATCCAGCATTAACTTTTAAAAGGATTGTATTCAAGTGTGTTCTGTGTTTGCCCAAGATATTATTGGTTAATTACTGTATAATTAATCAAATGATTCTGCCTCAAAGTCACATTGAATATTAAATACAGTGGGGACCTTCTAGGCTAGCGTCTCTGTGGGGAGCATGTTTTCTGTAGTATTATTGTCATATATATATTTTTTTTTCTGTCTTACACTTATTCTCTCTCAAGCTTCTGCTATGCCGTTATCTGACCATAGTTCAGTAGTAAATATCCAATGCCTAGAGCTGATGGAAGAAATGTTGGCTTATACCTATTAAAGCAATGCAATGAGTAGCTGATCCTAAATGCATAATTTTCTTTGATGCACGTGCCCTGAGTGTATTGTATCAGGTAGGCTCTTCTGCACCTTGGCTGTAAAGAGGGGCATGATCTGTAGCACTGCCCGCTCTGAAGCGATCGATGGGTGTATTATAGAGGTAGCAAAATCAATATCATGAGGTAAAAGGCTTGTAAGCTGTTCTGAACATCCTGTGCCGCTGGCTGTGATATGCAGGAATGTACAAGTGACTTCACATCCCATATTCAACTTTAAATTGGTACCTTGTAGATTTTGCATGTACGTTTACTACATGTGACAGCTGTCAGACAATTAAATGTTTCATCGTGACTTTATTTCATTCCCTTGCAGATAAGTTGTGCTTACGAATAGGTTTGTTGACGAGCAGTGTGCGTGGCATTCTCTCGGAAAACAGTCTTATTTTGGGTGCAGAACCTCAGGGGCAGTGTTACAATCCTTCAGATGTCTTTTTACAACCTGCATCAGTGATTTCTTTCTGAATTACTCATGTCACAGACCATCACTTAATAATAACACATTTGTTTTGTTATTTTACTTTTAAAAAGTTACTTTTCCAGTGCATTGTTCCTTTTATTTTGTGTTAACTTGTATGTTTCAGGATTTAGTTGCAAAAGTGAGAAATGAGACATGGATGTGGGCATTGATTTTTATTTATTTTTCTCGTTTGTTTATTAGAACAAATAAAAAAGCTGGTGAATAAATGCATAAATAGTTAATTCAGTTTTGGTTGACTGACACCTAAAGATTTCAGATGTCACTCCCTTTCAAATGAGCTTGCTTCTCTAAAACCTAAAATGTTCCTTACTACTTCTGTCATTTCAGCATACTTTGATTCCACAGGGAAATGGCTCTCTCAGTCGACTGGCTCAGGCATCGCTTTGGGAAATATTGCTCATCTAATGCAGCTGGTACCCACTCAGAGACGACACCACTGCTGAGGTCAAACCCCCTGCAAATAAACACTGCATGTCTGAAGAAGCACCGTGTCGTCTTCCCCAATAATGGACTCCTTCCCAAAGCCCAGAAGAAGTTTATGGACAAATATCCTGGAAACAAAATCCATACTACGAAGTATAACATCCTCAGCTTCTTGCCAAAAAATCTATTTGAGCAGTTTTGCAGGTGCTTTGCCTATTTGTCTTCTATGGGTTCTTCAACATAAATTAATGTGAGGTCAGTTTACCCTGTCACCAGGGCAAAGAATGTACCTTTAATGGGACAGGTGTCACCTGCATGAATTTTTGTGGATACAATTCAGGAATCCCCTATTCAAGCCACTCTAATTATCACCATTTCCTTGGGCTGAATCAATTGAATATGTTACTCCAACATGCTTAGTTCTTGGAGCTTTGTTGGGTTTCGACCAGAAAAGATCCGGGTGAGAGAATATATGAAGAACACTGCCCAATTTTAAGTTCCCTAAGTGTAAAGACAGGGCTCTGTCATCACATGGTAGTGTAATGGGTAAACCGATTTACTGAGATTTACTTTGCCAGCACGTGCTGACGATGGATCTCTGGTGTAATCACCCACCTCGAGGGAGAACTTCGCTTAAAGGGTCAAATATTTCAAGAGTTCGACAGCCTCTCACTTTCCAGAGTTGCAGAGCAGGGGTCTCAAACGCCGGTCCTGCAGCCTAACACATTTTATATATCTAGAACCGGTACAGATCCTAAAGAGACAACAATGTCCAAATAATACAGTTATCAGTTTGTTTCAATAATTGGGAGCAGAAGCCAGCTGGAAAAATCTTTAATTCTTTGTAGACTTCAGAAAGTTACCGATACCCCTAATGCACCATTAAACTGTACAGTCACATAAATGCTTAGTGGTGAGTGTGTGTAATGATTAACATCTTTAACACTATAAGCCATATTTTACTGTTAAAGCGAATGGGCCTTGCATACAGAAGCATAACACACCGATTGTCTTTCATATTAAAACTCAGAAGTAACCTGCACTGTAACCATGTTATATGTGAGAAATAATTCAGTGCTGTGACATTAGACACATTGTTAGATAGACACTGTCCTGCAGTATATTACTGTTTCTTTTCAGCCCTGTTATTTCTTCATTTTGTAGGCTTGCAAACCTTTATTTCCTGTTCCTTGCCGGTCTGAATTGGTTCCCGCAAATGGAGGTATTCCACAGAGAGATAACTATGCTGCCCCTTGCAATAGTGCTGGCTGTGATTGGATTTAAAGATGCTGTAGAAGACTATAGGCGATACAAGTCAGACAAGAGAATAAACCATGGAAGAACAACTGTTTTTGACGGGTAGGTAAAATGCATTAAGCTTTCACTCTCACTGTGCCAGTACTCTTGAATATCTAAGAAGTTTAAAAATCCGTTTCAAAGTGAAATTCAGTCTCATACATTTGAACCCTCATGATCAACAAATTATACACTTGGCAATGAATGGTTGATATCCTAATACCGTAAGTTTGTTTATTGGCAATATACTGTATAGACACGTCCTACTCAGATTTCTAGCTTTTCTATTTAAGATTTAATAATCCAATGAAAGTGAAATGTTATTCCTTATCAGAAATATTTGTATCTTAACTGGAAACTGCTTCATTGTTCAGAAGTGAATTCCTGCCCGATTTATTGATTTAAATTGTCAAGTTATCGTTATAGTGGGAGGTTGTAAGTTTGCCCTTACAATTGAGTCACTTTTAATGCCAATGTACACTTGAATCTAATGCACTTTTTTAAGGGTTACATCAGGTTTGGCCTGTCAGTGGAAAACTTTCAGCTTGTGGGGTTTCAGTATTTGAACCTGTCGATATTTTCTCTCCCAGGTGAAAACAATGCATGATGTATTCTGAACAAGCAGCCTCTCTGCACCTAGAGATTCATACGCCCTTTCCTCTGCTGTGGAAAAAATGTATAGTTTTTGTGTGTTTTCACCATGTTTTTTTATTCTCTCATCAAGGAAACCTTTTATTAAAACATATTCCGTTACATTAGGTTGTTAAATAACAACTTAATCTGAATCTATAAAGAAGCCCATTAGAGCACTTTGAGCTTCTGTCGTGCCATCTGTCAAATTATGTGTACCCTCAAAGCAATGGAAGTGGGAAAAAAAAAATCTACTATTTTAAATGTGACTGATTTAACTCACTCTATACTTTCATATACATGTGCCACTATTCAAATATAACTCATGAATTACTTAAGGCTTTGTTTTTTAAAATGTTCACAATTTAAAACGGGGCTGAAATATACAACTTGTATGTGAATTTAAACAAAAACAGAATCGGTACTCTTCTATGATTTGTATCCTTAACTGGCAATTTTTTTTATAAAAATGGCCAAACTGGTATGACCTTTATTTGGTTGTAAGTGTTTTATGGTGGCATTTTTTACATTTTCCTATGTATGACAGAAAATAGAAAATGAATCATTACTCAGAAAATGAAATAGCTGACTTATTTATGTATTGAAATTATTTTTAATGTTTAATTATATTGTTTCTTGCATGTAATACAAAAATAGTTTTTTTTTTGGTAAGTACAAGTACATTGGCACTTTACATTTGAGTGAAAATATAGTGATTTAAAAAGAGGACAGCAGTTTCTGGGAGGCAGGGGATTTGCAGGCCCTACAATTCTTGAATTCACAGTTCAAAATCAACTGGTTTGTGAAAAAAACTGGCTGCTGTTATCATAGGAAGAGAAACAGAAGTACTGAGAATTTGTTTGTAAGGAACCTGCTTCCAGCTTACTAGAGCAGCAATTAAAGTCTAGAAATTAGAAATAATTAGCTACTAAAGGGAGAAAAAACATTGTTTTAGGGTCAGGGTATTGGCTAGTGCTAGGGTCACCCTAACCCTTAGTTTAGCCCTTAGTGTAAACCTAACCTTACCTCAGCTGTGTGTTTAAGCCTTGCTTTAAACCTAACCCTAAAGATAGTCTAAGGCTTATGGTTAGGCCTTTGGCACGTGTTAGGGTCGGAACTAACCCTAACTGTAAGCTTAACCTTAAGTGTAACCCTAGCCTTAACTTAGTATTAACAGTAACACTAAATCAGAGATAATACTGTCACTATTTTTGTATTAATAATCCTATTATTATTATTACAAATTTTGTATAAACCTACCAGAAGTCCCCTGTTCTATACAGTCTATTATATAATAATTTCCTGGAGCTTCTGTCTTGCATTCAGTCATTCAGGTAATAACTGAATCTGGTACTCGAAAAGTCTTTGCTTACATGTATGATTTATCTTGTATCTGTAAGCCATGCGAAGCATTCACATTGTGTACTAATGAACTGTAGATTGCTGATTCTGTTGAACTTATTCAATGTGCAGCACAGGTAAAATGGAAGAAAAACTGGTCTATTTTACTTGCTTCTGTATTCACAAAAGTTAGGATTTACCTTGGTAAATTACATTTCTTCCTGAAAATCAAGTGTAAGGCAATCTGAAACTACAATGCAAAGTGATGTTAAAAGATATCTGCTTTCATTTACTCTAGTTTATTTACACCAGTAACCGGTAGGGCCCTAGGACCCAGAGAGGTGTAAGGACAGAGCTTGCTAATTGGATGATACCTGGTCCTGCACTGCAGTCATACAGGTGTGGGAGAGTATAGTAGTTTCCAAAGATAACTTTTCAAAGATATTCCTGGAGGAGCCTGCTGGCATCCGCAGACTGCTGCTGCTGCTGCTGCTGCTGTGCCACAGATGAATACGTAAGCTGAAACAGAAGGGACTCAACTTAGAAGAGAGAGGGAGGCTCACCATGACTTCAGTGGCTCTTGAGAGCCCTCTCAGATGGGCAGGGAGCAGGCAAAAAGAGGGGGATGAAAAAGTCAGAACTTTGTACTCCAACTTACCTTTTGAGGGCTTGAAGAATAGTGCCCAACCTAATCGTCAATACGCTGGCAACGCTATCAAGACCACCAAATATACCCTGCTCTCTTTTATTCCCAAGAACCTTTTCGAGCAGTTCCATCGCGTTGCCAACTTCTATTTCCTTGGAATCGTTCTCTTGAATTTCGTGCCAATCGTGAATGCGTTTCAGCCTGAAATCGCACTCATTCCCATATGTATCATCTTGGCCGTTACTGCCATCAAAGATGCCTGGGAGGACTTTAGGAGGTACCAAGCTGACAGAAAATTGAACAATATGGGATGTTGCATCTTCAGCAGGTTGGTACACTAGAGTACTGAGTCAGTAAACTGAATCACGGGTCAATCTCAGTCACCGCATTGATTTTCTTTTAACTTCGTGTGCATGGTACCCATCTGAAATACTCGGAATACAAATAGTTGCAAGTCAGTTGGTGGTCCAATTTACTTCCTTACATTCATTACAGTTAGTAAATATTGTTCCTTATTTACTTTTTGTGTCTTTATTTATTTGGTGTGTGTTAATATTTTAACAAAAGTATCTCGGGGCTGCATTGGTAATTTTAAACCTTGTAGGATCATTTTGAACTAGAAATCTAAATTGTGTGGGCGGGTATTCAGTTGCAGAGCTTCAAAGAAACTTTTTATATTTTAAGGCTTTGCGTCTCCTGCACATTTTAGAATTAAATACCCTGGGGTGTCTCTCTGATGCGTCATTGTCAGTGCAATGAAGATGTTATAGTGGTCAGCTGACTTTTTTTATTTTTCAGCACATAACACTGGGGAGAAATAGATCTAATATATAAATTATTTAGTTTATTGTGGTTCACAGGCCTAAAGAAGAAGCAATCCTTTGCAAATGTAGTGCATTTGAAGCCCTTTGTTTCCAATGATGATCAAGCAAGAAATTAGCAAAAAGCTGGCAGAAGGGTTCCTTGGCACAAACTTATTGTGGTACAAATATAAGTTTTTAAAATCATGACATGAACTCATAAGATATTAATATTGTCACTTCCAGGGCTCAACCTCTACCCATCACTGTGTCAGACATGACCTACACCCCACAGCGCACATTCACATGTGGCAAAGAGCTTTTTCACAGTATGCTCTTTTGTGCAAAATTCTCATCTTAATCTTATTTGGCATGCAAAGACTGTTCTGAACTTGCACACAAACATACAGAGTATAAAACAATTTTGATCAAAATTCAAAATGTTGCAGTTGTTATGATGGTTTAAATGTGGAGCAGTTAAGTTAAGTTTTTGTTTTTATTCCCCCCCGTATTCTTCTTGCATAATTGGTCTTCTAAACATGTGCTCACACCTGTTTGGGTGGAATGGCTTGTTTACGTGTTTCACCTGGCCTCAATCTGGAATGTAGACTGCATGGCTTTTAACAACCACCAGAGCGCTGCATCTAATTAATTGTATTCATTAATCTAATTTATGAAATCTACTTCTATAAACACATCATTAGTATTATGTGAAAACAAAGTAAAATATTGATATAAAGCGTCGAGTGGTGAAATATCTCAATTTCTCCCCCGAGTTTGCATATAGAAAATTACAAGTGTTTTCCACTGGATGTTTTAATTTTCCATCAGTCTGTCTTCAGGTGATTCTAATTCTATTGTTATGTATTTTTTTTATATGAATGAATAAATTAATTGATTATTACCAGTATGCACAGTATTCTATAAATAAACAAATTAACTGGCCCCAGACATTTTCATCCAATTAGATGGTAAATCAGTCTTTCTTAATTACAATATATCACATTATTTTTACATACAATTACCTTTTTATCTAGGTAAAGTACCTTACTCAAGGGTACAACAGCAGTGCGCCCCTAGCTGGGGATTGAACCCACAACCCACAACCCACAACCCTCCACTCCAGAATCCAGAGCCCTAACCACTACTCCACACTGCTACCATTTACAGACATTTTTCTTTCTTATGCATTCTACATTTGTAGTTGTTTTAGTCACCTTTGCAAACATTTACTGAAAAGCTGCATCTTCCACAAAATGACTCTGTTAGGGGTGCATGGGTGTATTGGTATGTCAGCTTCAGTAGGTTTTGAAAAAGCAAAACAGAAATTAAAAACCACAGCGATGCCTCAAAGTAAAATAAATATTTTTTAAAGAGGTGAAAATGTCAGTGCAGGAGGCTAGGGCACACTGGGATTAGCAGATTTGTTAATAAATTAATGTATGAATATTTCCTCTCACAGTGGTATTTGCAGAGATAAAAAGTCATACTTTAAGCTGTTATTCCATGAAAGCTGTAAACATTTGTATTGTGCTTCTGGAAGGGTTAAAGTACTGCATTTATTTATTTCAACATCCATAACTTCAGTTACTTACAGCAGGCCCTGTGGAAGGTTTAATTAAACTGGTTTAATCTAGGTTTGTAATGTGTTTTGCTTTACAGGTGAACTGTTCTGACTAGGTTACTACAAATGATCATTATTATGTAAATTACCTGCTTTATGACAGAGGAACCCATGATGGTAAAAGGCGAGCAAGGTACTGCTTTAAATTTGCTTGTAAATCTTACAAAGCTTTACAAATTGACAAAATACCTAGCAACAGCTTTGACTCAGATACATAATGCGATTATGTTCATGTCTTATCAAGGACCAAGTCATAAAGGAATGTTTATATACATTTGATTTTGTCCACCAGTTGGGAACATGTCTTTCTTTATGAAAGCACTTTGATCTAATCTGAAGCACTCCTATGGCACTATTTTGCATATAAGCTTGGCCCCTGTATTACAGTTAGAAGTATAGTTTAGCATGTGACATTTTAAAGGTAGAGATTACTGAAAACAATGTTGCATAAACAATGAGTATTGTGTCCATTCTATCTTCATATTTGTTTGGTCTGTGGTGGTGTTGTTGCTTTACTGATTTGCAGCTGCACTCTAAACCTGACATATACTCAATACCTGAAATTAGAACTGTGTGCGCAATGCAGAGTTGGGATTTTGAAGAACCTTCTCTACTTAATGGCATGTTTACCTTTCTGAGAGCTGAATAACGCTCAACTCAGCTATAAGAATGCGGTTCCCTGGGCTGTGCACTCAATATCTGACCTAAAATCACACCAGTAGGGTAGAATAAGTCTGCTGCAAATGGCTGTAGCACAGTTCTCTGGTATTCAGGATTTTATGCTATTGATGAGTTTGTCTGGTTCCCAGTGACAGGGAGGATAGGGCGTGATGTTTCATTAGTGTTTGACACACAAAATTTGTTTGCAGGCTGTCAGTTATACTGTCACGGTCCGTGGGACACTGGAACAGGGGACCCAGTTGTGGTGTGTGATAGAGGTTGTCAGGCGGGCGTGGATCGTATACCGGCAGAACAGGGGAAACGAGGGCAAGGCAAAGATGTGGTCGTGGTCACAGGCAAGGGTCGGGCGATCAGGCAAACAGGGAAACACAAAAAGTCTAAAGTTGTGATTGGGAGTGAGGAACCCTGGATAATGTTTTATATTAATAATAGAATGCAGACTGAGCAAAGTAGATTTATTAAGCTAGCAACAACCACTAAGGCAGTTGTTCAGGGCATACCCTCTAGACATTCCTGTCAATAATAAAAGGATTAAAAAGGAGAGAGAGAGGGCCCACAGCTGTTTGTTGAAAGTCTGTTTTTGTGGACTTAAATTGCCTCCCCAGATTGGCAGGAACTGTCTTTGTTAATGATTGATTGACAATCCGTGGGATCGGACCTTTCCCAATATATCAAAGGAAGTAATCTGGTTTCCGTATTCCACACCTCCCCCAGGAAGACAACCACAAACATTCAGAAACATGACCTCAAGACAACACTTTGGGAAACCTGTGACTGACCCTGTCCACAGACCCACATGTCATGCATTGTATAAAAAGCTGTTAACTTCTGCTGTTCAGAGGCAGACTCTGCTAAGGTGGAGAGCTTCCATATCGGGCCCTTCCAGGCCTGGCATGTTAAATAAATACATGTGAATTGAGGACCTCAGTCAGAGACAATGTCCTCTGGCAGCCCGTAGACACGGAAGACAAGATTAAATAACATCTCTGCCGTCTTGAGCGCAGTATGTAGTCTCTTCAGATGAATGAGTTGGCAGGCCTTGGAGATCCCGTCGATGGCTACCAGGATTGTGGTGTAGCCCTGTGATTTGGGGAGATCAGTGACAAAATCCACGGCTATGTGTGACCAAGGACGGTGAGGGACAGGAAGTGGCTCAAGCAGACCTGCGGGGAGGTGTCTGGAGGCTTTGGACTACGCGCAGGTGGAGCTGGCACCAACAAACCTGGTGACGTCACGCACTAAACTGGGCCACCAGAATTTTCCACAGACCAAGGCACCAGGATGACCAGAGGTAGGAGTCGATTGGATCCAGTGGAGAAGGTGGAAGTGTACAGAAGATGGAACATAGGTCCGATTTGTGGGACAAGAGGAAGGAGCCGGATCAGAGGCGAGTCTGCACTGAATCTGGTCCCAGATGCTCCACTGAATGGGAGCCAGAATGGAGGAGGGAGAAAGGATGGAGTCCACGGACTGAGGAACAGGAGAGGAGTCAAACTGGCGAAGGAGGGAATCCACCTTGATGTTCTTTGATCCTGGGCGGTAGGTGAGTGTGAACTGGAAGCAGGTGAAGAAGAGCGCCCAGCGTGCCTGACGGGTGTTGAGACGCTTTGCTGACTGGATGTACTCCAGGTTCCGATGGTCAGTCAAAACCAGGAAGGGATGCTTGGTGCCCTCAAAAGCCATTTTGACAGCGAGGAGCTCACGGTAGTCGAAGTCATTATTGAGCTCCTCTGGTGACAGCTTTCTGGAGAAGAAAGCGCAGGGTTGAAGCTTGGGTGGCTGTCCGGCTGTCACTGGGAGAGCACAGCCCCCACTCCAGTTTCAGAGGCATCCACCTCAACGATGGAAGGAAGAGAGGGGCTGTGGTAAACAGTGTCTTCAGATGGGCAAATGAGGCAGTGGCAGAGTCAGTCCAGGTGAAAGTCTGAGGGGATCCCTTCAACAAAGAGGTTAGTGGAGAGGCAATAGTGCTGAAATTGCGGATAAACTGCCTATAGAAGTTTGCAAAGCCAAGGAAGTGCTGCAGTTCCTTCACAATGTGGGGCTGCGGCCAGTTAGTGACAGTACTCGCCTTCTCCAGGTCCTTGTGGATGCCATTGGCATCGATAATGTAACCCAGTAAACCCACGCTCTGGCAGTGGATCTCGCACTTCACTGCCATTTTCTCAAAACCTTTTGCACAGTACTCAGACTGTGGTTATGTGGTGCCTTTGTCTACATTAACTGAGTGAGTGTGTGTATTTATGATTTTTTTAAAGTACCCACATATTGTGGCTCCATAATTTGACATGTTCTTTTAAAGCTCCATTAACCTCTTTGGACCATACTGCTGTCAACTCATGCAACTCAATGGTATTCTCCCTACCTTGGTATGTTAAGGTCTGTGTTCATAGTGGGGAAGGTGATCCTTTTAATGCGACTAAAGATTGACCCAAACTCTAAATACATATGCCTTTACATGTAATGTGTTTTCAAAGGAACGTTAACTTATCACATAAAGAAAAACATAAAATCCCATTCTTTAATCCATATTTCATTTCCCCCCCCCATTTTCAACCCCATTCTGTACATTGAGAGACCGTTTAAATCCCTTTGAATGTTAATCCCTAATTGATATTTAACCAGCAGTTTGTGCTCAGTGTTGTACTCTGGCCCGGATTAAGTAAAACATCCACCAAATTCCAAGAATGCCGCTTGATTCTGACTTCCTGTTTGCCAGAGGCCTGTGTTGGCAGCTGACCGGAGCGCATGAAACGCACATTGCATGTGGAATTTGTGGGTGTGTTTGTGAATTTGTGATTTTAGCTGCGTTGCTGTAATTTATTGTCATGTTTTCAAAGCTATTTCTGTTTCTGGAATGTGATTAACAGGAATGTACTCAGGCTCTCGCCAGAACAATAGGGCACTTTACCATAACTGTAACACCTTTTCAGAGAAATGGCCAGTGTTCACTAACTTTGACAGTGTTAAATTTAACACAAAATTATTATTATATTTCTTAACAGATGCCCACATCCAGGGAAACTTACAACTGCTACAATATAGCTCATTATGTTTACATACAATTACTTTATACAGCTGGGTTTCTACTGGAGCAATCTAGGTACAGGACCTTGCTCAAGGGTACAACAGCAGTGTCCGCATCTGGGATAGATTCCACAATCCTCCACTCGGAGTCTGACATCCTAACCACTGTTCCACACTGGGTTCTGCATCTGTGTATTTCTCAGGGCGCACATTATAGTTCCTGTTTCAAGTACCATGTAAATGTAAAGATCAATACATCTAGGAAATATAATGTATATAAATATAAAAATATCCATGCAATAGGGAGTATATAATTTTAGCTAATGAATGATGCTTTACATTAAAATAAATATGTGCTAATAGTTTAGAAAAGCATAGGGTCTGATTATGTAATATGTGTCTGTAATAAAACTTTCATTCAGCTGCTGAATATTGTATTAATTGTCGCAGACACTTTAACATTAACATTCTTAACTAAATTATTGATTTGATGTGTTTTTAGAGTCATTGGCAACAGCAGTTAGTCAAACAAACATGCCTGTTCCAAAGTTCAAGAGAACTCATTTTCTGAGTGTCTAATGTACCTACATCATAGTTGCTTATCGTGACACAAATTTAGTTATTGTTGTTGTATCCAAAGGCTTTGGTCAACAACAGTGTGGAAACCTCGAAGAAATAACACAATCAACAATAAGAAGCATTATTTTTCCCCTTCTGGTTTTACATGAAGACTGCTTCTGTGGCTCATGCACAATTATGTTTCTGATTTCCTTCCTACGTTTTCAGATAAATGTTTTTCTTCCCCTTGCCTTCTTAAAAGCCAAGTGTTAGGGGACAGGTAACAAAACGCAGCACATTAGCGCGCCCTCAGTTCCTCAGTGGCATTGCTTAATAAACCTTTCCCTTTCACGTTAGATTGTGTTGTTCCCTTTGTTTGTCAGAGGTCATTGGTTTAGAGCCATGTATCCTGATGAACTACAGCTCCTTCCCAACAGGGGATATTTATCAGCTATCTGAAAGGCAATATCAAAGAATCTGTAGCCGGTCACAGTCAGCCTGCAGAAGCTAAAATAAACTTTACACAAAACAGCATCACACACAACAACATTTTAAGGAAATTTGATCTGTTTTGCAAAGATCTGTTCGGTTTTGTTCAGTTGTAAGTCTTAAACAGCTTAATGTGTGTCCCCTGAAAACATCATTCAAATAATCAAATTATACTTTCACATCATTCTGGACGTAAATATGTAGTGTCACTAAACTTAATTTTTGTGTCTGACACATGGACGGGCTGTTCTTGATGTATTGATGTAGAGTACAAGTTCCTCTCCTCTTTTATCTTGCTTCTTAAGGAAATGCTGAATAACATGTTTAGTTTTAATTAAAATGCATTGGTTTCTAGAAGTCGGATCACACAACTCCTGTGGTGAATTGATTTACAAGCTGTGGGACGAAGTGCTCTGCCTGTCAAAACTGGAGGAAAAAAAAATAGCGGGGGGGAGAGGGTTTTTAATAATTCTCCAACCCAAAATTTCAAAACCAATCATAGTTGCTACTTGTGTAATTGTTGAATAACACCAGTACAAGTGTTGGGGGTTCATTAAAATACAAATTAATTGGAACTAATAGGCTGTAACAAAGCCGTGCCAAAATCACAGAAAAGGAGAATTGTCTCTCAGTACTGACGAGATGCTGCCCAAGGCATTTTCTTATGATGAGGTCTACTGTGCTTGTGAAAGCCACATCAGTGGAATATGGTAAACTCTCTATCGATCACCAATAACATAGTCCTCCAAAGTGCAATGTGCATTTCAGACTCCTCCTGGTATAGGTGCTGTGTCAGGGAGGGCATTTTAACAAAGGAAACGGGTGTGCATTGTTAGAGAATCTAAATGTGCTCTCAGTGATTTGCTCTGATGAATGTTTGCAAATTAGAGTATCCAAAATATTTTTTTAGCTTTTAATTTCAACAAGCACTTTAGCTCGAGGGTTGTATTAAGAATTTAGCAAGGTAAAATGCAATAAATAATAAGCCTGATGTGTAAATACCCGAGTGACAATGCAGGATTGTATTAATAATATTAATAATAATAATATTATTATTATTATTATTATTATTATTATTATTATTATTATTATAAATATTACTGTTTTTAAATTGTATTACACCCTTTTCATTGTTCTCTTTACATTGTGTTCTTTTATTTTACTCCTTTATTTATTGTGATCTGTCATTCAAACCCTGGAGTCATGGTTTCAGTGTGTATAGCTCCATTCTGCAGCAGCCAAGAGTGTCTTTGTTGTGGCGTACTAAGGTATACTTTAAATGTTCAGTGCAACTTAATATGACTAGACTAGACCACTTTTCCTGAGTGTCTGCCCATATTTACTTAAGGCTTAAGTGATTATGAACATTCTTATTATATTGCCATATATATAGATCAATGATACAATACGTGTTTGCCTGATGTAGTGCCCTCTTCCAAAAATGTCTGGGTGGCAGTTTGATGTACTGATATGATTAATTGTATCAAGAAACTCTTAAGGGCTTGAGTTTGATTTATAATTAATTTCCAAGTCCAAGTTGATTCAGCTTTATTGATGCTCTTTGGATTACGTGTGAAAGCTGAAGTTTAAATGGAACATGTTGAATATTATTGTTATATAAGAATTCAACTTTTAGTTTTTTAGGTTTTTAAAATGAAATCTTAGGGTAAGAATGGTAATGAATACAGTCGTGGACAAAACAAAATTGAAATCTTGATTAAGTGCACGTATAACTCAACTTTGGGGTTAAAAGGAAGAAATGCAAAAGAAAACATAGATTCAATAACCCACAGAATGTGTGCCCCTGCAATGTTAAAATATGTCAAGAGATTTTGTTTTCCATTTTCACGGTCTTGACATGGTTTCTTTTTCTATTCCCACTGTAGGAAACAAATGAAGTATGTTGAAAAATGCTGGAAAGACGTGCGTGTTGGAGATTTTGTGAAAGTGGTTTGTAATGAAATCATCCCTGCTGACATTCTGCTGTTGCACACCTCAGACCAGAGTGGCACCTGCCACATTGAGACCGCCAGTCTTGATGGAGAAACCAACTTAAAGCAGAGACAGGTTGTGAGAGGATTCTTGAAGCCAGTGAGTATTGGAACGACTATTGCATAGGGTTGTGTACGTTTCTTCACAAATATCCCCTATTCTGCCTTTAAGTAAGCAAGTAATTTTGAAGTAACCCTTGTACTTTGTATTATTATATATACAGCTCTGGAAAAAATTGAGACCACTGCAAAATTATCAGTTTCTCTGGTTTTACTATTTATAGGTGTGTGTTTGGGTAAAATGAACATTTTTGTTTTATTCTATAAACTACTGACAACATTTCTCCCAAATTCAAAATAAAAATATTATCTGCATTTATTTGCAGAAACAGACAGCAGGTCAAAATTACAAAAAAGATGCAGTGTTGTCAGACCTCGAATAATGCAAAGAAAATAAGTTCATATTCATTTTTAAACAACACAATATTAATGTTTTAACTTAGGAAGAGTTCAGAAATCAATATTTGGTGATTTTCAATCACAGCTTTCATGCGTCTTGGCGTGCTCTCCACCAGTCTTTCACATTGATGTTGGGTGACTTTATGCCACTCCTGGTGCAAAAATTCAAGCAGCTCAGCTTTGTTTGATGGCTTATGACCATCCATCTTCCTCTTGATCACATTCCAGAGGTTTTCAATGGGGTTCAGGTCTGGAGATTGGGCTGGCCATGACAGGGTCTTGATCCGGTGGTCCTCCATCCACACCTTGATTGACCTGGCTGTGTGGCATGGAGCATTGTCCTGCTGGAAAAAATCATCCCCCAGATCATCAACGATCCTCCAACAAATTTCACAGTGGGTGCGAGACACTGTGGCTTGTAGGCCACTCCAGGTCTCCGTCTAACCATTAGCCGACCAGGTGTTGGGCAAAGCTGAAAATTGGACTCATCAGAGAAGATGACCTTACTCCAGTCCTCTATGGTCCAATCCTTATGTTCTTTTGCAAACCTCAGCCTTGCTCTTCTTTGCTTCTCATTGATGAAGGGCTTTTTTCTAGATTTGCACGACTTGCCCCAAGGAGTTTCGAACCGTCCTCACCGTGTACTTCACCCCAGCTGCCATTTGCCATTCTTTTTGTAGGTCACTTGATGTCATCCTATGGTTGTTGAGTGACATTTGAATGAGTTGGCGGTCATCCTGGTCAGTGGAGAGTCGTTTTCGCCCTCTGCCAGTCTATAGCTTTGTTGTCCCCAATGTCTGCTGCTTCACCTTGTTCTTATGAACCGCCGTCCTTTAAATTTTAAGGATGAAAGGAACCCGACGCTCACTCATTAAGTAGAATGAGGTGTGCCTGTGTTGGAATTCAATGTAGAGATGTTGATTTAAGAAAAATGTGCAGTAGTCTCTTAATTTTTTCCAGAGCTGTATATATATTTGTATATCAAATATTTATTAAAGTTAAATTTTCTTATCACTTTTGAAAATTAAATGACATTATTTTTTCTATGTATCTATTTAATTTATGTTATTTATTTCTGTATGCATACTTTTATTTTTTTGACCACTTTTAGAGCACTATATGTGTATGTGCTGTATGACAGGGAGAAATTGTATCCCTCAATAGGTACGTGGACAAAGAACACTCAGGGTCAGGTTTAATTAGAATAATACCTAAATAGTTTATTCAGCTAGAATGAAGCACTCCAGAGACAGACAGTTGGGAAGAGACATCTAATGTTTTTCTAAAGAACATACAATCATATAGAAGATTACGCCCTGTGGTTGCTGGGCAACTACATGACATCAATGAGGTTACTAAGGTACCCCAAACTTAATCACAGACTTCTGCTTTGTCTTCTGTTCAATATATGGCCTTAGATAACAATGTTTACTCAAAACTGTTGCAGCCTCTCTGCAGCAGTACACAAGGCTTAAATGTGTACATGGGTTACACAATCATGCTGCAACTATGGTATGTCATATTTTTGGCATCTAGACAGGACATTGTTTCACATCACTGTTCACACCCTTATGAAGGGACATGCCACTCATTGCCAACAAGTTAAGTTCTGGTACAGTATTAGTTTTGACATTCTTTTGAACTTACTATACAGCATTTTATTTCCTGTAAGAATAAGACTTACAATAACCACACTAATAAATCACATAGCTCTCATAGGTGTACTTGAGAGAGAATCCTAAATGTATCTCATTGTCGCATTTCGTTTTCCTACATCATACTTGAGAATGTGAAATATTCGGTTCAAATCCGAATGCTTACATTGTTCAGCATTACCATTCTGAAACTCTTACAGTACTGGAGCCAAACACCTTGACCAGATCAAAACGCTGACTGTCCCGTCTCGTCAACAACTGCACCCATTAATACTAGTGAAAATATATCTTACCGATTCGGATAGTTTTCATCTAAAGTATAATGCCAGTAGATGAGGCCATGCATGTTGGGAGATTGACCAATACTGTATAAAAAGTTGAATGAATGTCAAAAGCCTTATAAATATGTACTTCACAAAACCCTTACATTCTTTAAATATTGCTTTAAATCTCATGATACAAGTTTTTTTTTTAGTTGGTTGCTATGCAGATTTGATTCCATACCTTGAGGACATGTTTATATGGTTGTTGGTTTTTATTATTATACAGACCTTTTTTTAACTATTATATAAAGATACAGAGCTCTCAAAGGGCTGTCAGTCACCTAGCAACAGAAGGATAACCCCCCACCCCCATGATGGGTACTGAGAGACTGCATAATTTCTTATTTCATTTTGTGTGTGTGTTTGTCATGAACAAGCCCAAATCATGAGAATATTGAAATCAATTTGTGTAATTATTATTTAAGCACTGCACTGCCAGTGTAATAGAATGGTTTAATTAATGTTAATATTGTTTATTAAGAACCTCTCAGTGTTTGATGTTTTTTGTTTTTTGTTCATTCTTTTTTATCACCGTTAAGAGCATCAGCTTTTCTAATACTATTTCCCTGTTGGTTAAAACCATAATTCCTCTTTTAAAGTAAGTCTGTCTGAAAAAAATCACACCAAGAGAATTTTTAGCAAG
The DNA here is from genome assembly GCF_036373705.1 of Amia ocellicauda. Taxonomy (NCBI): domain Eukaryota; kingdom Metazoa; phylum Chordata; class Actinopteri; order Amiiformes; family Amiidae; genus Amia; species Amia ocellicauda. The sequence goes on from NC_089860.1 coordinate 22,983,569, forward strand.
AGGATAATTCAAAAATCCCTGGAAATTATACATTAACAGTTAGCCATTGAGCAAGAAGTATCTGCTTCCTGCTACATACCCGAACATCTGCTGCTTGAAATGACATTATCATAGTATGGCTGAGTAGGTCTGAAGCAAGAAGCAAATTAATGATCAATTTTGTGAAGTCAGAATAAAGCTGTCAGGTTTGTTTGTATATAAGCTTATTGGTTTAATTAATTCGACTCAGATGAACGCTAAACGGGGAGTTAATTAATTTATATTACTACTACTTAGATTATTCTGCTGACTCGGCTTTCCTTTTTGGGATCCCTGTCATTTTCTTTCCTTTATAAAGCAAAATAAAGCCAGATTTTCTTTCATAAATTGATTTCTGCAAATTAAGTTGTCGTCCCATTGCTAAAACCAGTTCTTTACAAAGCTAGATGAATAGTGTAATAACTAATGTCTCCTTGCAACCTCTTAAATACATTAAATGTACATTAAATGTATGCTTTTATTATTGTTTATTGCTTCACGCTTCTGTCATGTATGAACTTGCCATCAACTACCTGCTTTTGAATTTGCCAGTGGCATTTGGATCAATGTTTTGATATTGTCCAAGCTGTTGTCTTCATACTAAGGCAGTTTATCACAGAAGTAGTCCTCTTCAATCCCCCATTCTAACTTGGCCACCATTTTCAATACATGCCGTTGCTTTATGTCCAGTGTATGGCATCATAAAAATATCCCTCTTTAGCATTTTCTCTCAAATCATTGCTGGCACTATCTCTTGCAATATACGAACTGTATGATTGTCTTAATTGCCCGTATGCATCTGTAAAATCTCAGGGTTTGCCCTGGACCTGGAGAGCAACCATGTCTTCTGGTTTAGGTTTTATCAAGAAAACATGAACTACTTAATTGATTAAATTACTAGTCCTCTTCGTTCCCAATGGGGCATAAGACTGCATCAAGTTGTCTCCATTTATTCCAATTCTTGGCTACATGTTGTGCTTCTCCGCATGATTCAATTAATGGCTCCTAATTAGTCAATTACCATGTGTTAAGGGTATTCAGTGAATGATGATTTTTGCGAGAACCATATCGCAGATAGGAATATGGTCGGCCACAACTCCAATATGTTGTCCTTAAAAACACACACATTGAAGTTTTACAATAGAGGTTCCTTTCTTTACCACCATCAGCACACCCTACATCTCAATACAATTGTATAACCCCTGCGTCAATGCACTAACGTCTACAGTCTAGTGATAATATCAGCATATTGCAGATGCCTTTGATTAGAAATATGAGGAATGGAGAAATAACAGTCCAGTCAGACACATACAAATGACTTTGTGCAGCTGTAATTGGCCTTATAACTGAAAATAAATCTCCACTAATTCATGTTGAAAAGAATGTCACACTGATGTCAATAAGATGCTAAGTTCTTTAATGCAGTCATTTTAATTACTTTGTGAGGGAATTGTGCAACCTGACATTGACTTATTTATCTTGCAAAGACTTTTGTTCTCTGTGAAGCTGAAATGCTCTGTAAACAAATTTCCACAAACGCACCCCTTTCATCTCGTGGTGTTGCTTTTCCGAGATGGGGAAGGTTAATTGCAGGTTACTGTAACCCCAGAATTCCAGTATTATTCCATAAAAGACACAATTATCTACTACACTGTGCTAGATGATCAAAGAAAGGCCACTTGCAGGGCAAAGTTTTCATCTCGGTCACTACTATATATTTATCCTGTGTACTAAGAAAAAACATGTTAATGGAGACCGCAGAAAAAATATATATTTAAGTCTGATATTCATAGAATGAGTGGGTTTTCTATTTCTATAAATATCCTCAGAATAAGCGGGAGGTTTTATAGGCCCATGTGCACAGTCTCTTACTACCAACACGCTGGGGAAACCTGAAATTCCAAATACATTTTATTTTAAGGCTTGGAATGAAAATGTAGGCATTAGTTTTAAAAAGGCATGAAGCACAACCGGCATGCAGGGGGGTGAATGCGGACTGGGAGACGCCCGCCACTGCTGCCACAGTCCCCTAGAAAGACCCGGAGGCAAGAGAATGCATGGTGGATAATGGCTTCAGCACCGCAGGCAGAGTATTGCTTCTCTGGGTGGCAGGCTCCAGGTCTTCTTTTAGACCACCCAGTAGCTCACAAACTGTGTGGCTGGCGAGTCTGTACCTATCCCTGATTTTGTTCTTTTGATTTTGGTAAGGTTACAGTGATTTCCCCACATTGCCCTGTAAGGATAGCGGATTGCGAGCATTTAAATCATGCTTTCCACACCTCTTAAAGCAATTGAAAGTTTCGCTATGGCTGGCAGCTTTACTACATCTCATTTTAATTAACAACACATCTCGTATCTCCAGCACAATTCCATGTTGTTTGTTTTTCCAGAAATGCCCAGAATGAAATATTAATCTATGGCTCATCTTCAAATACATTTCATTTCCGTTGTGTCATTTAAAACCGCACACCTGACATTTCCGACTCATTTGCATCAGTTTTATGACTCTTAAAACATGCACAATCCTTTGGTATGTCCATTGTGTCTGATTTCCTTTGTGGTGTAATGCTTAAATGATACTGTGTGCATCTCCGCCAAGTATGAGATAATATAAGTGGACCTAAAACCACTGCAGTTAGTCCCAATGCATACCAACACTGTGACTGCAGATTAAACAGTGACCAGGCTAACACTAGAAACAAGGCAAAGATTTTTATTTTTACCTTAATAGGATTAATGAAGGTAATAACATTGCCCTTTTAATAAATTCTCCTTCATGCAATTAGGAACATTTTCATGCTTACTTATGCATTATAGCCTACCCTTTGTACCTTGTTTTGTTAGTTTTAAATAAATACATTATTCAAGCTCTTTAAACCAGATTTAGATAAATTGCTGTTTGTCCCATCCCCCCCCCTTTTGAGCTGGCACTGCATGTTTTCTTGTGAATTTTTAAGTACTCTTTAAAACAATCAAAATCGCATGGGCTGCGTGCGCAAATGCTCCACGCATGATAATGGCTTCGGCGCTCTTACATTAACTTTAAAAGGCATTCAAGGACGGGCCGCTAGCCTAACCTATCGGGCGGTAAACACCAGTAGCAAAACTAAGAGAGAAGATGATTAATAGCCAGCAAACCATTCAACGGTGTGCGCAAGGGAGAATTTCTATAAATTGCAATAAGAAAACCAATGTCTTTGCGCTGAGAGGAAAATGAAGCTTGATTGCAGAAAAACGTTACTATTAACCTAGCGATACCTGCACTGCCATTCGTATAGGCCTTGAGGGGGTGCTCACTTTTAGAGGGAGCATATATGGTTTGCTTTTTAACTTAAAGAACCCAGTCTGGTGCCGTTAAAGTGAGCCACCGGAGTCCATTATTCGGTGTGCCCTTGGAATTTGAAGTGTCTGAATACGGTTAGGTATTTTGTTTTAATGACTTGGGTGAGTAGTTTCCTGAAATACAAAATAATCCCCTCTTTCGCTAATAACAGTTTGCTGTGAAATCCATCTCTCGTATTACGACATGACATTCCATTCATCAAGTTGCCGAAGGGAATCTAGCAGCGGCCCACCTTGAAGTTAAATGTCAAATGTTTTAAACTTCTAGAAAACACATTTCAAAAATGTCCACATGAAGATCTCTCGGACTGCTTTATTGAAAAATGGGAAAATGTAGTCTAAAAACAGAATATAACTGATGGCTATTTGTGACTGAGCCTCCAAATAATGTCAGACCTATATAAATGCATATTGGGAGGTTGTGTTTTCATTTGATGAAGTCCATAAGGCAAATGGCATTTAAAAAGAGGTTTCTACTCAATACACAGGCAGTGTGAGCACATTTATAGTATCATCATTTTAACAACTTTTGCCCCTTCGGTCTGTTTTAAAGATTAGCTCATATAGATGAAAAATAGAAGAAGAAGAAGAAGAAGAAAAAATGTACGTGTTTTTTTATTTAGAAGCAAATTCCTGTTCTTGCGTCATTTGTGAATTTGCCCTGGGGTTGTTTCATTGTGATGAATTCTGCAGCGTGAAACGTCGATATTTTGGGACAGAATCATAATCTGACATTAACGCCCACTTTTTAAGAAAGGATCAGAATAATAATAGAAATCATGAAAATTAAAAAAAGAACACTGAAAGCTTTTATCCAAAGCAATTTTCTAGATTTAAAGCCTGCAAAATGACATAACATGTTTATTTTCATATCTCACTATCATTGCATTTGCTCATTATAGCAAACAACTTAAAAGCATATTATTTTCTTCCCTTCAGCAGAATATTTATGATTTTGTGATTAAAGTGGTGTTGTTTGAAACATATTTAATTATTTAAAGTCCTGTTTTAAATCATTTAAAGGAGGGATCTGTTGCAGAGGGGGTTGTAACCTTGTCTTAACTCTCTTTTGTAGAATTTAGCATAGGCTACCAAGTAGAATTGTAGCCCAATACTGATCCCTGGAAAGACGGAAACCACAGAATTGAAGGCAGCATTTAGTTAAATGGCAGGAAAGCAAATGACAAGACCCTTGCATATACAGCGCATTATATAATAGACTGATTGATTAAATTACATGTTTTAAAATAAACTACCAGCAGTTGGCCTTACTTCAGGGCCATATGTAGGTTGCTATTCACACACCTCTTGCAGCACCTAGGAATTCGGTCTTCATTAATTTTTCAGTAAACTGCCAAAACATTTTATATCTTACCACAGAGTCCGTCATAAATATTTTGCAGAAGGGCAGAAAAGAATGTCATCGTAATAACCATCAAATGCAGCGATAGTTAGGAATGAAAATAAACACGTTATATAATTTGGGGGGTTGTTTTGGAAGAAATGTATAAATGGTTGGCTATAAATTCATGTGCCTTTCTCTGTTTTTTATTGTTTCATTTTGTAAATTACTCGTATAAAAAAGGTTAAATATAAATTAAATATAACATTGAAAAGTGATTTTTGTACAAGATTTGAAATCCATTTTATTTGAGGTCAATTCCTTGTTGTGCACAGCTGCTATTGTCTGAGTGTATCTAATCAGAACTTTATTCCTGCTTATATGGTGTGTAATGGGAGGTTGGTCACATGACCATATAGTGTATATGCCTTTCTATAATTATATTCAGATTGGCTATTGGTTTCCCACAATTTTTTTGTACATGAAGGCTTGAATGACAGGTCTGATGGAGTGTTTCCTTTCAAGCCAGTTTATCACCATACTTATCTGATGAGTTTTGTGTTATTTGTTTTGTGTTTTTTTTTAGATCTGGTTATGCTACTTTTTAATTGCAAGTCTTACAAGAGGTATTATTCCGACAGCTGTTACATGTGTTCCTCTAAATTTAAATTCAAGCTTTAATTCTGACTATAATAGTTCAAAAATTCAAATGGATTAATATTGTAAATCCTTCTACAGATATAAATATGTATATAAATTGGTGGATATAAACCTCTTGATTTGCTGACTTAATAAACAGAGAATCAGTTATCCTCTTGTAAGGGTAGAGGTTTAATAATCATACAGTACCTCGGTAATCTGGCCTAGATTCAAAGTGGTTTCAGAATGGTGGAGAAGATGCAACCAAAAAACAAATATATAAACTATACACTAACTGCCATTGTTTATTTTCTAGAACTCTCCATTTGAACCACAGTATTTTGAATATGTCATCATCTGTGAGAAACCCAACAATAACCTGAACCGCTTCAAAGGCTGTCTGTAAGTATTTCGCCCAATGATAGCAAAATATTTCACATAATCGCGTTCTCTTGACAAGAACATCAATACTGTGGACATATTTAGTGTAAAAAATGTATATATTTAAATACTTTTTTAAAACCTTCATTTGCCCTGTAGAAATACTTTTGATCTCCGTTTCCAGTTGTATCCCGTAATCCATCCAAATGCATAATCATTTAATCTTCAGTAATGCCAGAAGGGACTTGGTCTACTATTACATTTTGGCATATTGTGGCGGTCTAATATAATATTATATAACAGTCAAGAAGATGGATGTCAGAACATTTGACAGCATGCTTAAGTTTTTATCATGTTTTTTTTTAGTTTTTTGCCTCTCTTAGACATTTGATTCATTTTACAAGATGCTCTTCTTATGATGAATTTATCTTTGGGCATTATCCACCTAAGCGTGCTACACTGGGGAAAAAGAAGGTCCAAGATGTATGATTATAAATTCTAGAATTACTCCCTTTCTGTTTATTTTATTCATCATCAGCCGCAGGAAAGACAAGTCACCTGTTCCTCGCGCCTCCATTGAATCAGCTGTAACTGTGACCTGGATTCTTGGGTGACCTTCCTGTGCCTTTTGCAAAGCGGATGAAAAGCCTTCAGCTGAACTGTATTGGCTCTTGACCACTCAAACCCCCTAGCATTGAAAGACCTTCTCCATTAGGAAGTGCGAATGCGTCCCTGGTCCCTATACAATAATAACAACAAAACAAAGTAAACATGCATAGGACTTGAGGTCATCAGGATGAAAGCCTTTAGTGTCCTTTGCCAAGGTACCTCCAGCAGTATTGCACTTTTTGTCCTGATTTGAATCGCAATCCTAAGTCATAGGTTAAATTAGACGGATTTCTGCTTGCACAGTGCACATACAGCTAACGATTTTCAAATTTAGTTTTTATTCTTTGCAAAGCTAGTTTTAAGGCAGGCTGAGGTGTGGAGTTATATGATAAATAAAATGTAGACTAAGTTGACAAGGGGTAGGGGGGAAGAAGAAAAAAAGAAAATCAGTGAAGAGAGTCGATTGAGATCCAACGGAAAATATGCAGATGGCATGAATATCTGTGTTCTCACTGAGGGCCCGGACATTTTCCCATTTGCTGCAAAGCCTGTTAGCTAGTAGCCTGCATTGCTCTGCGCTTGGAATTTGTAGTAGCCTGCCGCTGCAAAACGCCTAATTTCCCAAAGCCGTCCCTCTGCGATCTGAATTCCAATTATTTGTCTTTTGCTTTCCAATTTGCATTAGCTTTCAGAGAAGCATCTTGACCTTGCAGGGATCTCTCCTCACTGTTGAGTCAGCTTAATGAGAGATGCCTTGAAGTCGCAATGTGCACAACCGTTAGATGCATCTGTTATTTAATGACTTATAAATTATTTGGGGTTGGGGGATGGTGGGGCTGCCAATGTGGATGCTCTTTATTAACCTCAACATCCTCAATTTTCTTATCATTCATTTACTTTTTCGTTTTCTTTCTTTCTGTCTTGTTTTTATTGTGTGTTAGTTGGTTACTGTTGCAATTTACGTTGGAACGCTAAGCTTTCATTATGTTATCCGTTAATGCTCAGAGGACCGATGTACAATTGTCACCTGCTGTTTGATCTCTGACAGGGCATTTACATAGCAAACGTATTTGTATTGATATGTAAAATAAAATAAAAAGCTCTTTATTTGGTGGTGTTATACAAATTAATTGCTCCGCCAGGACTTGCACCTAAGACGCTGAATTGGCTTATTCTGCTCTGATGTTAGCAGAAGCATATTGTTTTAATTCGTTACATATCAATAATTTGAAACCATCTAATAACATTTTAAGCTTTTTATTTTTTATTTTATTTGGTTGCCTAAATGGTGCTATTTAAAGGCTCTTCAGCAAACCCATTTAAACAAAATAAAAAAGAGAAAAGAATGGAAAAATAAATGAAGTGCTTGTTGGAGGAGTAATGAGATTAGCAATCAAATTAAGAACTTCAAGCATTTTTCAATTAACAGGCAAATGACGCACATATCCAATTAAGGGTAAAGCCAGAATGGCCCGTGTAGACCTTTCATGATAGACGCACAGTACTTCATCTGAGACTGGGTTCAAGATACTTCTCCAATTCCCAGCCCTCATCAGGAACTGTCATTAAAACTGTTAAGTGTACTAAATGCCTGAGGAAATGCACAATTCTAGCAGGCTTCTTGGAGCACTATAGGAGTTTTTAGACTTTTAATAATGCACCATACACTTTTGCAATGAATTTTTGGGCTTCTGGAGTGGGAATTCAGACAATCTGCTTTATCCATAATTCAGAGCTTAATATCACAGAGAGCAGCAGTCAAAGCAGTGAACCAGTGACTGACAGCTGATACCTGGCCCCTGCTCATAAAAAGCACCAGCATTTTATTTCTTTATTTTGATGGTTTTGAGATATGCAAGCAGTGAAAAGATCATGTAATATGTTCTCTTTTACTAAATTAAATTGCATTTTGTAAAAGAAGGAATCAAAATCAGTCTACCGTTATTATTTTTTAAGGGCGTAATATCATACTCTGGAAGAACTGCTTCATCGCAGCCTCCCAAATTTGCACTGCCTTGAACTTAAATGAAAGTGTCACCCAATGCCCATCTACTTGCCATTTAAGACTGACTGACTCACAGTGTTGATATACAAACTGGGTCACATAACATCCAAGCTCCACTCACCTTTTACTCCAGACCCCTTCAGGGACAAGTGACTAATGGTTAGACAAAAAAAAGAAAAGCGGAATGACAAGAAGAGAGGGAAGAAGAACTGATAAGACAACCACAGAAAAGATGGCAAGATTAAAATCATAAACTGTGCAGGCATGACTTGGAAAGCTGTAGAGCGAAGCATGTGGAGACCTCTCGGGGAGGCATTCATCCAGGATGGATCAATACAGGTTGATGGTGATGGTGATATATAGATTCTCACACACGATATATATATATATAAATATATAAATATTAAAGGTTTAATTTTTTTGTTTTTTCTTTTTAGGCAGTATCCTGGTCAGCAGAAAATTGGTTTTGGCAAAGAGAACCTGCTGTTACGGGGGTGCACTGTGCGGAACTCGGAGGATGCTACCGGAATAGTGGTCTATGCCGGTATTCTGTTGCCTGTGTTCTATTAGGACACAGCTTTAACATTTCTCTGGCTTTTGGTCTATAATGCACCCCCAGGATGGTAATACACCTAGGCCTTATCTAGAATGTCACAAGCAAAAGCTCTGCATTGTCCTTGAAGATCATCTTTGATATCACTTCCTCACGCATCAAAGAAGTCCTTGGTTCTGCACGGCGAATCACGCTTTCACTTTTTTGGGTGGGAAGTTAGGAATGGAGAATTGGTAGCTGTTTAGCCTCAGATGTTACGCCTGGTGAGACTCACCATAGAGGCTTCAAATCTGACCTCCAGGGCAATATAGGCTGAGTATTGAGATCAAGGGATAATCATCAGACTTCACTCTTCTTCTTCCCCATCAGTGTTATGAGAGTAATGTTATATTTTAATCCTAAAACTGGCAGGAACAAATGAGCAAACACTACAGTGCACACCCTTTATTTAAAGCAAGTCTATTTCAGTGGAGGCTTTATAAAGATCGTTAAGGCAGCTGCAGGGACATGAAAGTGTGATTAATTTTCTTCTTCCTGCACTTCCAAAAAGGAAAGAAAATAAAAGTGATAAAAAATAACACCTAATAAATTAGCACATCCGAAATTTCACTCAAACTTTAATGAAAAATTAGTTTACTTCCATATCTGAAATAATTAATAGAGCTTTTCTGACCTGCCATATGAGATTAACCTTGATTGACTTTTATTCCAGGCTGTCAAAGAGGGGAATGCAAATAAAATCCTTTGTATGAATTGCTCTATTAAACTGATGCATGCACAAAATAGGGTTTAGGCTTAAGGTATAGCTGCAATGAATTATCTTTTTGTAGGGTGTTTTGTTAGATATTATTATTATTATTATTAGTAGTAGTAGTAGTAGTAGTAGTAGTAGTATTATGTAGCAATTGGGTTAATTGCAACAAACTCAAAGCTGCGTACTAACCGGAGATGAGCCTGTGGGTGGTACGCAGCTCCATAGTAAACTAGTCTGGAAGTTAAATATCCATTGCAACGAACTTGGCAGCTGAAATTTGTCCCCAGCTGCAGTGGCGGTTCTGAGGGGGGGCCAGTGCCCCCATGACAGCAAGCTTGCCCCCCTCCCATGGCCCCCCTAACTAGCACCATGGACAAACCACAGTCAACATCCCCCCTGCTAAAATAGATGAGAAAACACCGTCAGCACCCCTCCCCACCCCCCCCCCAACATTGCGGATAAAATACCGTCAGCACCCCCCACCCCCCCTAAAAAAACAGACAATACACCCCCCTACTCTAGCAACGCAGAGAAATTGATGGCCACCCTAATATTGGCCCCAGCCAAGCCCCCCCAGTTGAAAGGGTCTAGAACCTTTTTTGCACTATTTTTTCGTAACAAGCATTTGGCCGATCTGTCTGTGTACCTGTGCGGAAACTGTTTTTTGTGAGTATGTTTTCTGAATTGGTGTTGTGTTTTGAGTATAGGAATATGTTTGAAAGTATATTGTTGGGCCATTTGTACCCTACAGCACATACGAATACACGGCATCTGCATACAGATTTGTTTTACACGCATACAAATGTTTTTGACAGTGATCTTATCCATACCAACAAAATAGTACACATTTGATATTAGTTTGTCTATTATGTACCAGCGAGATAAGCCGGGAGCAGGGAGACCCAAAAATGTGTTGAAAATCATCAATGCTCATCTCCACGGAATACTAATAAAATAAAAACATTCAAAATTGTAAGGCTTTTGATTAATAAAAAAAAAATCAAATTCTAAAATCAAATCTAAATCGTTAAAATCTTAATGATTAGAAAACAAAATATAATGTGAATTCTGAACAAATACATGAAAGCATGAAACAATACATGTGTTTAAGTTTGGCAAACTGCTGAAAAACAACAGATTTAACAAAACAATCTAGTGTATTGTATAATTAATGGAAAATACATCAGATAAATCAAAAACTAAACAAAAACATCAATAGAACAAACCCAAAACAATCTGATCCATTTAAAAATGTATAAAACAATCAATGCATTAGATATAGAAAACAAAACAAAACCACCAATTAATCAAAACAGAAGAAAACCAAGTTGAAGACTGTATAGGAAAGTTGAAGAAAGTGTTGTGATAATTATATAATGTTTTATATTGATGTTAGCATTAGAAATGGATTGTATACAGACTGAGCAAATTAGCTTTATCTAGCCTAGCAAAACCAACAAAGTGGTTGTTAAAGATACACCCTATTTAAATTATTCTCTCTGCTTCCACTTCTGTTTTTGTATGATAAGAGAAATGGCCCACGAATGTATCGCCCATGGGCTTGTCCGCTTGTGGATTTCCTGTTTCTCCTCTCAAAGCTAAAGATGTTACCTCGTTGTTAAGAAAACCACAAGATCGTACCGTTTGTATGCTGTAACAGGACCAGACATCTGCCTCCATGATGACCTCCTCCCTTGGGAAGGGCAGCCTACAAACTTTGCAGAGCTTACATCTTTTGAAGCTTTTGATTGGATGAACGGCCACAAGATTTTACGTCATTTTCCTATAAAGCTGCACTCATGTTTGTAAACATTAAGTTCTCTCTGAAGGAATTCCCTGACGTGGTGCTTCCAAGCCAGCTTAATTAAAGTTCTATTTGCTTTATCTCGACGACTTTTCCAGTTATTTCCGAGACGAGTTCTACACAAGTGCATTTTAAAACAGATCTTTCCATTAAACCCAATATTAAAACGCAAGTAAAAATGCATTCATTTTAAAAACACCCCCCTACTCCAGCACCACGGAGGAATTGATGGCCCCTCTAATATTACAACTGGCCCCCGCCAGGCCCCCCCAGATGAAATGGTCTAGACCCGCCACTGCTCAGCTGCGGACTAAAATAGGTCTCCATTGCAACGAACCCCATAAATAATTGTTGCTGCCCTCTAGAGGAGACTATGTACAGGACTAACTTAGTCCTACTCCAGCTACGGAATAACTAAGGATAGTACTGTACTAAGTGGAGCAAAATGGGAAAAATCACAATGTATTGACAACTTTTGTAAATGAACTACTCATAACTCGATTCATAAGCACAAATCTTTTTTTTAGATTTTTTCCCCACATATAAAATGTTTTTGTGTTTGACATTGACCATGTATTTGTAATTTATGAATAGCGGCAAATTTAAAAATAAATATAGAATGATATGGTGTCGTTATATGGCATTGGCATTTTAACACGATTAGCATTGCCATAAACATTTGCATGTCACCACTGACATTCTGTAAAACTTTCCCTTTGGGAGCATAATAACAAACGTAATCCTTAGTACAGTACTTAAGCTGGGGATCAGCTAGTCTCCAGCTTTGTTCTACCTCTTTTTTGTTGCAATGGGTACTAGCTGTAGTACTCAGCTGGGGATGACCCCGAGATCACCTAGCTAGTACGCAACTTAGAACAGAGCTCCGTACTAACTCTGCAAGTTTGTTGCAATTGACCCATTTATCCTAGGTGCTTTTTATGTACTACAGTACAAAATATTGCTAAATATTGTAAGGAGGGCACAACATCAATGAGAGAAATACATTTAGCCATACATTAAAGTGAAAGCATGAAGTCACATGCAACACAATTATTAAACTAAACATCATAGAACACAATCGGCAGAGTTAAGAGGCAGATTGAAAGAGGCTGACAGGTGCATTATGAAAGAAGAAAAGACACCAGATAGAAGACCAGGATCTCAGAATATTAAACAGGATGGCGGCAAACCCTTGGACTTAATGTCCGCTGCAGTCCCTCTGATAGATGGCTGTGTTCTTCAAGCCACAGATTAATTTATTTCATTAATATATATATATATATATATATATATATATATATATATATATATATATATATATATATATATATATATATATATATAATATTACATGTATATTGATTTTAATAAAGTGATGCAGAGTGTAAACTGTTCCTTGTGTGTTGCAGGGCATGAGACCAAGGCTATGCTGAATAACAGCGGTGCCAGGTACAAGCGCAGCAAGCTGGAGCGAAGGATGAACATCGATGTGCTCTGCAGCATTGGACTTCTCTTTGTGATGTGTCTTATAGGAGCAGTGGGTAAGAGGCACGGATTGGTTTATGTCATTAATTGTGTGTTTGTTTTGGACTGCTGCATGCAAATAATTACATGCCAGTTATCGTCTACGCAGACTGTGTGCTGTGTGCAAGGTTTGACGACATTACAAAACAAACAAACCAAAGCTGGAGTGATTCTCGTTACCCATCTGTGTTTTGATTTCTCCCTCAGGTCATGGGGTTTGGATGAACAGCTTTGCCACCCCACCTCCATTCGAGATTCCAGACAAAGATGGACAATACATTTCTCCATCTTGGGCAGGATTCTATATGTTCTTCACCATGATCATTTTGTTACAAGTAGGTTATGTGTGGAGCTATTTTATTATTTATACTATTTGTTTTACAGTATCAAACGTCATCCTTTTTTTTTAATGTCATATTGCCAAGTTCTGTAATGACTGGGTTGTGAAACTTTATACTTTAGTTGCTTCTGCTCTTATATTAAATCAGATTTGTTTTAATGTAATGTTCTCCACCAAGTGGAAAATCAGGTTTTTAATTTTTTGTATGCTTGTTTTCCATTTTAGTCATACCTTCCCCATTCAAATATTTAAATTAGCTGATAGCAAGGTAACAGGCTGGGATGGGCTTCTGCATATTGAATAAAATAAAGAAAAATCATAAAAAGAAAAGCAATTTTTTTTTGCCTTTTTCTAATGCCTTTCATTGTGTTCCAGGTGTTGATTCCTATCTCTCTGTACGTGTCCATCGAAATTGTGAAAATGGGTCAGATCTTTTTCATCAGCAATGATCTTGACCTTTACGATGAGGAGACGGACAGACGCCTGGAATGCCGGGCTCTGAACATAACCGAGGACCTTGGGCAAATCCAGTACGTGTTCTCAGACAAGACAGGAACACTTACCGAGAACAAAATGGTTTTCCGCCGCTGCTCTATCTTGGGCACAGAGTTCTCTCATCAAGAAAACGGTGACTATTTTATGTTTAGTTACATTAGATGGGGGCATGGGTGGTTTATACGCCCAAATTTAATATTATTAACCATACTGTCTTACACAGTCCTAGCACAAAGACTTAGTAGCACCTGGGGTAAGTGTTTATTCCTGGAATAAGAAAGAAAGACTCTGAGCTGGGTCCACTAATTCATGGGGTTGGGGTCATGGGATTTGTTTAGCATTTTATTTTTAAACAACCTAGAATGCCATATGGGTTCTTTTATGAGGCCAATAGTTACACATATAGGTACATTTCTTCTGAGTTTCACAGTTTCTGTAATCGCCCATACAGTCTGAAACCTCCTGCTGAAGTTGTGCTTGTGTGTGTGTCAACAGCAATACGGCTTGTGGCCTGTGGAGGGTTGGATTCGGACGAGGAAGACATGGTTTTCGCTCAGAAAGACTGCAAGCCTCGTCTCAGATCTAACCAAGAAGGGCGGAGCACTAAGTGCGCCAGGAAGCGGCAGAGTGCTAGGCCATGTACCGGTGCTCAAGGCAGGAAAAAGTTGGTACCACGTGTGGACAATGAAGTGGCTTTCAGCAGCCCTCTAGTGAGTACATGTGTCTGCTAATTCTCCTTTATGACTGCAGTTTGACATGTTATCTGTTAATACATCTGTTACTCAACTACATGATTCGCAGCTAATTGATTTTAATTTTCTGAAAGCTGCTATGAGTAAAGCCACAATATTTTTGAGGCAGATTTTCATATATGAGCCCTCAGTTAGCTTATTGTTTCCTTCACAATCGGGTCAAGTAAATTGTTGCTTTAGGTGCTAGGACATGTTCCATTGTTATTTAGCTCACCGGTGGCAAGAGTGAATTCTGTGACTATGTATAAGTAAATGTATTTTCAGCTTATTACAGTCTACAAGATAAAACATAGAATTTGTCTATACCCTTAGCGAGCTGGTATGGTTCATACTGCACTGATGGAACAGGGATGCTGTCTTAACCTCCTACGGCATATGAGTTTTTTTTCTGAATTAATTTGTTCATTAGTGAATGAAGATTGCAGTTAAAAAATAAATAAATTACAAACTGCTGTAGGTCATTCTGACTGGAGAAGTGAAAAGCAGAGAAACAATGCTTGCATCAGAGCCTGGTAGGATGTCCTTTAATTGAATGCAAACTGTTAGAAAAGTTCTGGTAAAGCTGGTTACACTGTGGATCTGGAGCAGAAAGGACTAACAGCCTACAGCGAAGTTAGACGAGACTGAAAAATTTGGTTTCAGTAGCTGGATATTTGTGTGTTGCTGTGTTCTTTTTGGTACCTTAATTGTTTTTGGCTTACATGCACACCATAAAGCAAGCATATACAAGAAGACAACACACTCTGTAAAGCAGACTTCCAAACTTGTATTCAAAGAGAAGACAAACTTGTGAGTGAATCTTTTATTTAGAGGCTTGAGCTTTGAGCTATATTAATTCTAATGAGTTAGCTTAGTCAGGATACTGTCATTATTGATGATCTCGGACTAGTCAAAAGGTTTCTTGTGCGTAGCTTTTCTATGTGTGTTCACGTGTCCCGAAGAAAAAAATATATGAATAAATAATGAAATAATAGATAGACGGAGAGGGAGAGAGATTAAAAGATTAGAATATTCTTTATCACAGCAGATTCTCTTGGATCGGAACATGCATGCAGATTTCTTCTCCAGGTGGGGCTGACGTCGTCTGTGCCCCATTGCCGAATAAGTGCTGTGAGGCAGACAGACCCCCATTTGAAATGTGTAAATAAAGATACTTGGAATTCCGATGGTGACAGCTTGATTTCGTTACCGTCCAGCGGGAGACCAGGAACCGTACTGTCTCTAGTATTTTGCTCATTTAAATCTCAGCTTGCAACTGCTGCCCAATCTGCCGACTCCCCCTGCTGTCCGGAGTGTGCCGAATCATGCCACCTGTGCCGGCATGCCAGTGTGCTGGGTGTGTCTACCCAGGGGGCATGCTTCCTGATTTTGATGCATTTAGACTAGCGTCCATATGGCATATCAGTTGGTACCCCCGATTAAAGATGGCTATGCAGTGTTTTAAAGTGTGCATATGGGCATGCTGAGGAAAACAAAATGCAGTGCTGTGATCCTTTCCCTTCTGCAAAGCCAAAGAATATGTTGTTTTTCTGTTAGCTTTAATATATATGTGGGGGGGTTTATACATGTTTTTTTGTTGTGAATTCTGAATGTGTTTTGAATATCTGAATATGGTGGTCTCATAGAATCCTACTTGCTTGCTTAAAGGAATCTCCTCTCAGGCCAAACGTTATACCACAATTCTCTTCAGCATCATTCAGAATTAATTTGCTCTCTGTAGAGTGTAGATTGATGGGGGCAGACCCAGCAATAGTGATATACATTAACCCTCAGGAGTTCAAAGTATCTTTATGTACAAGTTCATAGTCACCTCTCGCCTGATTAGCTGTCATGTAAGAGGAGTAAAACAGATTTCTAGATCAATATTGTCAATCAAAGGCACTTGGGTGGCTGAAGGAGTAAAGTTCTAAAAATGCAATTCTCCTGTGTGTCAAATAACCAGACAGTCTTTTACATGAGGTATTGAGGAAGAGACAGCGCAGTCCTCTGGAGGACTTGGGTATTAAATTATGAACCCATTTCTTAAAATGGCATGTTTACTTGTATACAAAATGTAATGGCTAATTAGTCCAACTTTATTTACAGATTGGCTTTGCAGTTGCTCTCTAACATCTCAACAATTAGAAATACCATGGAAACGCAAAAGGGCAGATTAGGAATTTGGTCTATGCAGAATACCACACCTATTCTCTCCCAAATGCCAAGATACTTATAATTAGTTTGTCTCATGGAGAATGTCTAGAATGTAACACACAAGTTAGACAAGTTAAACTTGGTAACTCTGGTAATCAATGCAGTCCAATAAGATCCTGAAATTCAGTGCATTCTTCAATTTGTTTGAATTTAAGATTTTATTTGGTTGTTTGTTCTCATTGAATTGTGAAGACGAAACAACCCATAACTGCACGAACATTGTCTTCCTAAGAAGTTGTATTGTAAAGATTGAAAGAAAAAGTTTGCAACCTGAGGGAATTTTATTCCGAGCTGAAAAAAGTAGAAATCCATGAAAGCAGATTGCATCCATAACAACTTAAATTGCTTCTAATTGTTGGAAAGCAATGCCTCAACAAATAAACCAAATGGGCATCACCGAGAAGAGCCCAATGCATGTATCACTTTGTGCAGGTACAGTCTCGGGGCACTTCCAACATCATCTCTCTCTAAGTGTCTGTTGAGAAGGGTCTGTACTCTGGCTTGCTCTGATCATGTTGCACTACACTCCACCTGTTATTTCGTCCCCTGTGATGTCACCCTGGCACCATTTATCAAACAGCTGTGACAGCAGGAGGCAACATGAATAAAATAAATTGCAAACATCTGTACTCCACAGATTAATGGAGCAAATAATAAGAAAACTAGGCCCGGTGGAATTTTATCTGTCAGTACGAGGGCAGCCTAGTTACAGAGAAGAAAGGAAAATGTCGGCCCATAGACAAATTGCAACCCTGCCTTCATTTCGTATTTTGGAAACTTGGGATGTGAAAAGACCAAGAAGCAAAGGGTGGCAAGATGAAGTGTTGCAGATCTCTGTGGCTGAATAGCAAAACTTGGCAAGACTTGAAAACCCCTTGTAGTATGTATTGCATTTTGTTTGTTCTTATCTAAATATGGAATAATCCATGTTCTTTGTCGATAAGATCAAGTGGCATGTATTTATCCTGCAGAACTGATACTGGAGTTTGATTTCCCCCTGTGGAGACAACAACAATAACAACAACAACAACCTTTGTGACTGCTGAATTTCAAGCTCTCTGTTGTATTGTTACCCAATTCTTTCCATTAGGATTCTGTTAAGACATTCTACAGGATCATTGTTCTGCTGTTGGGGATGCATTATGACTTTTCATATTGTGGTGCAAACATGATGCTCTCCTCTTGCAGGAAACAGATGTGATTCCTGATAGGAAGTTGCTGAAGACAGTGCAAGAGACAGCCTGCCAGGTGGAGGCATGGTGCAGAGACAGGCACGGCTCTGACAGCACCTCCTACGCTGACTTCTTCCTTGCTCTGGCCATCTGTAACACGGTGGTGGTTTCCACAGCAACCGTATCGAGACGGAGGGTGAGAAACTACTAATACAAAATCTAACCCACCATGTAACTTTCTGCAGTGTACAGTTCCATGGAGAAGTGTGTGTGTGTGTGTGTGTGTGTGTGTGTGTGTGTGAGACACGGGGGGTGGATACAGAATAGAGGAAACTCAAACAAATGTGGAAAATAAAATACATGGCAATTGTTAACTGTTAGCAAGCAGACAGAAAACTGCTGTGGAGCTTTGCATCAATTAATGAAAAAAAATCTATTTGTTCAATGCGTACAGTTCTTGGACCTCTTCCATATCTTTTTAATATTTTGGTTAAGTTTATTTGGGTAGGTTTTATGTGGAATACAATGTGTAATTTGTTATGGTACATATACAGGCCTCTCTTTAACTGGCTGAGATAAAACAGATCATTTTAATTACAGTATTTTATTACTCTATAGGTTTTAAAAGGATAGTTTATATAAGCACATAATACGTCTCAGATGCATACCATCATTAATTGTCGTATGCAGAAGAGCCCACCCCTTCATTATTGCCCCTTTGCAGGTCACTGCTAATATTAATTGATTACCCATATCTAGGCTCTACATGAAATTAATTATTGCCAAGAATCATTTGATTCCATCCATTTAATTTCAACAGCCTCTAAAGTGCAGGACATAATTACAGACAGTCTTATAACTTTGATTATAGTTCATGCATGATTGCGTTGCACTGGGTTAATCAAAACTAGAAATCCAATTATTCAAACTGGACCACTCGGACACTGTCCTGGTTTAGCCAGAAAACAAGTTCACTTTTAGAGTAGCAGATTTTGTGGATGGCTTAGGAGGATAGAAGGGGATTAGCATCATTAGATGAAAGTCTTTTTGGTTGTGCTGAGCTCACTAATTTCGGATGTCTCGTCTATGTGAGCTGCAGTTACAGCATCGATGATTTGCATGTCCTTCAATCAATTCAGTGACTGATCTGTACTGACTATATGTGCAGGACCTGATGGCGACTGAGGACAGTATAAGTAACGATTTCACTAACTATACCCCTCCAGGGGCATTTGCATGTAAAAGTTACACACTTTCTCACCTTTAAGTTTGCCCAGTATAGTTTCAGTAAAATGTACAATTGTATAATAAGCTCATCTTGGGATCTCCTTTGAAGTTCAGTACATGTGCCAACAGCAAAAAGAATTCAGGTCATGTTTGAAATGTTAATGAGGGAAGAGACATGGTTGATGGCTGTGTATCAGTTACTGGATTTGAAGAAGAGACCGCAAGCTTGCTGTAGTGTTTTATTTCTGGAGTAATGAAGGGTAATCCATGGTATTTGGCATTCTTGTCACTTATTTTTACCTTTACACTGTACTGTTTCATAAAGAACAGAAGTTTAAAGAAACTCTTTGTGCTATAAAGATATGCACATATTGAATATTTATTATCAACGTCTTGAACAGTTGCTTTAAAAGCAGAGCCCTGCCAACTTTGAAACTAATTATATCTGATCAGGCCAAGGTGGAAATGTGGTATATATGCATTATAAATCTGTGTATTTGTTAGGGTTCTTGTGGTTTATAAATTGAGATGTGTGTGTATGTATGTATGTATGTGTATATATATATATATATATGTATGTATGTATATATATATATGTATATATATGTGTATATGTGTATATATATGTATATGTATATATATATGTATGTATATGTGTGTGTATATATATATATATATATATATATTTTTTTTTTTATTATTATTATTTTTTTTTTTTTAAAAGGAACTAACTATGAATGTACAGCTTGTTATTGTCGAACACGTCATTGTTTGTATATAAAAATATCTTAAAAATATATATATACATATGGATGTTTTTAACTGCATGCCAACAGTTAAAATGCTCTGAAATAATATGTATCTTCATGCTTTTATGTTTTCCTCATTAATTAAACCCGAAGCTGATGGGACCTGTCCAGCAAAAGTCATCCTTGAAATCCATTGGCAGACTGCATAGCATCCTGAAAAAAATGAAACCAGAACGTCTGATCGAATTCATGACCTCCTTCCAGTCCATTACCGAGAAAACCTCAGTTAGTCCATTGAGTACCGGAGCCTCCACGAGCAACGACCACGGCGCTGAGGATGGGATCTCCAGCAGCTACAAAGACAGCAGCTCGACCAGCAGTGAGGACAACAAGTGCGACGTAGATGACAAAAGCCAGCCTGCAGAACCAAACCCGGACCGCCTGTGCTACGAGGCAGAGAGTCCGGATGAAGCAGCCTTGGTCTACGCTGCAAAGGCCTATGGTTTCACCTTGCTGTCCCGCACTACAGATCAGGTGACTGTGAAGCTGCCACAAGGCAACATCCTTACCTTCGAGGTCCTGCACACGCTGCCTTTCGACTCCAACAGAAAGATGATGTCTGTGCTGGTCAGGCACCCAGTCACCAAGGAGGTGATCGTCTACACCAAAGGTGCAGACTCGGTCATTATGGATGTGCTGGAGAGCCCATTAGGAGGTACATGTCTTGAATGTGTTACAGTTGTCCTTGGTGATAACCTTCAGCAGGGTATTTAGCTTTCATACTCCTTTTCTTTTTTTTTCTGGCAAATATCAAATGACACCTGTGTGGTTTTGCGACATATTGAAGCAGTCACTTTTTTTCTCAATAATGGAACATGCATTGATGGAACAAAATCAATATGGAGCTGACACGTTTTTCATTAAATACAGCACATCCATACAGTCAATGCAATTCTGGAACTTGGCCCATGTGACAGCTTCCCCATTTTAATCAGCGGATTCAGGTCTATCCAGGGCTGTATTAGTTCTGCACTAATAGGCTCAGATACTTTTCCTGCATAGATAGTCTTTCACAACGTTATTGTTATGGGCAGAGTTGAATTAATCCTCATCACTGTGACTGTGGTTGGTAGGCTACTTCTTTTCCTCCCAGCATGCATCTGTTATCAACAACAGCTTTTGTGATGGGAATGGACTCGGCAATGCAGCCAGAGTATGATGGTTAGGTTTCAAAAGTTATATTCTGCACAAAAGGAAATATAGGATTTGAATGCTTTTTTATCATTTATCAGAATACTCATTAGAGGTTTTCAAACACAATCACAAATATGTTTGCTCTGGATCACACAATGTAATGGTATAATTTTAAAGCAACACTTATATAGTTAACATGTTTTAAATAAGAATTGATTGCCATGGATACCACTAAGACTTTGCTTTGGTGGTTGTCATATTCCTTCAGTTGCCAAAACATTGAAATAGATATCGGTATTCTAGCAATATAGAGGGCAATTGAAAAAAAAAAACTAAAAAAAAATGACAAGTCTCTTTAAAATGACTTTTTATCTGGCCTTAAGTTCCTCTCTTGATTAGCTCTTTGTCAAATAAACAAGTGTCCCAAACACCAGAATACTGAAACGTTCTTTCTGCAGTTATCTCACTCCATTTTTATTTTCAATTGAGTGATACTCACAGTGATCAATACAACATCAAATTCAGTAAAGTTTTACTCGGGAAAACCATTAGTTTTGACAGCCTAAAGCAAACACAAGCTGTCTTTTTTCTCAAGTGTCTGCAACTTCAAATTTCCAATATAAAACTTTTAATAAAACGCCCAGATCCTGTTACGGGACCTGACTCAAAAGCAGCAGAGTGATATAAAAAATTAAGCAAACAAAAGGGTTAGATTTTCCTTTGAAACACAAACGTTGAACTGGGGTCTTTGATGGGCTAAGTTGACGTGGATATTTTTCTTTGCAGAGAATAAAATGAAAAAAATAGCTGCTGATACACAAATGCACCTCAACGCATATGCCAAAGAAGGATTACGCACTCTGTGCATCGCTAAAAAGGTAACTATTCATGTAACTTAAAAAAAGTCCTACAGCGACTGAATAAGTGCTCAATCACTCTCCCTTGCACAGCTTTAAGATGTTACATTCTTTTTTATGTATCATGTTTCTTCATTGTATTCTGAATATAGCTTAGCCATTCACCCTACTGAAAGTTCTTTAACAGTAGACAAAATGAATATACTTAAAAGCAATACACCTTCTCATAGATACTCTGCTACTCTATAGCAGCGTCTTATTCTCAATGCCACCAGGTTATGTTTATCATTATCTGGAGTGTCTAATCTGCCAAAAACCACTCCACTTCTCTCAGGTTCTGAATGAGGAAGCTTATGAAGACTGGTCAAATAATAGACTTGAAGCCCAGGCTGCAATCAACAGCAGAGATGAATTGCTAATGGACATGGCACTCCAACTGGAGACCAACCTTACGTTGCTTGGTAAGGACAACTCTCTGGGGGAAAAAGAAAAAGAAAAGACAAAAGTAGACGAGGTGTCGGGCACATTCTACAGGTCTTCCATATTCAATATTGCCTGTGATCTTCCTTAATTATAAATGGTCTTCCTGTGAAACATTTGAGGTATCACTGGGGCTAATGAGTCTTACAGTGCTGTCTTGGGACATGACTATAATATGTGAAAGACTTCTTCATTGCACTGTTTATATAACAGCAGACCTATTCAGTTAGAAATTATATTTTAACTTTGTTATTGTGTTTTGTTTTTCTTCATGTAATACATAATGTGGAAAGTGTTTTTGGCAGTCTGAAATCTGTGCCTTACCTTTGTGTGAACAGTATTGTAATAAATTGTTAATTTTTGCAGTACGGATTTAGAATATCTCAACTGATTTGTTTCCTTTTTATGATTTGTTTGGGTGATGGCTGATACAGGGGCCACTGGTATTGAGGATAGGCTTCAAGATGGCGTGCCGGAGACCATTCAAGCTCTTCGAGAGGCTGGCATACAGATTTGGGTGTTGACAGGAGATAAACAGGAGACTGCAGTTAACATTGCCTATTCCTGTAAACTAATGAGTCAACAGGACCAAGTGCTCATGATCAACACTGACAGCAAGGTAAATTAACCCTAACCCCAAGTTTCCAATGAAAACCTTTTGCATTTTTTAGTTTTTTTAATGCATTTATGCAGAGATTTGAGGAGAAGAAACAAAGCAATGGAGCTATATTATAATTGAGGCTTTGTGTCTGTTTTCTAAGAGATAACCTGATAATATTTTGAGACACTGCAGCAGTGTGCAGTAGTAGTCAGGGCTCTGGACTCCTGAGTGGAGGGTCGTGGGGGCAGTCCCAGGTGGGGGACACTACTGTTGTACCTTTGAGTAAGGGACTGTACCTAGATCGCTCCCATAAAAAATAAATCAATAAATAAATGGGTAAGTGTATGTAAACATTGTCATATATTGTAAGTTGCCCTAAGAAATATAATTCTGATGACACTATATTAATAGATTATAGACCTGTACTGTGTTTTAGTTTTATTATTGTGTGTTCTAAACATCCCTGCTGGATATGCTAATAAAGTCTACAGCAATGCTAAAGAAGTTTGTTCTGTTCTCAAAGAAGTGGAAAAGGATCATTAAAATTTAAATTGCTTCATTAAATATGAATTATGAAATATTAATAACTTTCAACTCAGGCTTTAGGCAAGTCATAGCAAGCCCTCAGACATCCACCTTTGTATTCAAGTCCTCCAGATAATATATTGTGCTTTTGATAAAAGAGATTGACAAACGAGGAGACCGAATCCGGAATTACAAGACTGCAGTTATTAGCATTACAATGGTACCAGACCTTCAGAGACTTGGACACTGAATTCCATCTGCAATGCAGAGAGCCGCAGCAAACAGACAGATATGCTTTCAGCCTCTGAAAGAGAATGATTTGCCATTTATTCAGCTCATAATATACTTTACAGAGGGCATAAAACAGACAGCTTCATTATCTGCAGACTAGCTCGGATTTCAGGGGCTCGGAAACTGAAACGAGCAACAGGTTTCCTCCCTTTAAAGGTGTAGAAAAATTGAACGATATCGACTGAGGTGAGGGAGGGTGGATTGCAGTAATACTTTTTTAAGAGAATTAAGTATATTCAATTACTCCAATGCAGATCTTTTCCCAGCATTGTGAGTTATATATAATATACAGGGCAAAGGTGGGCTTCCCCTTCCAACTGTTAAGCACTACTAGCTCTGCTGTATTTTATTGTTTCTATTTCTGTTTGCTGTAGTTCTTCTTGTTCAGGCTCATCTTGAGAAGTGAAGAAAAGCCTCTAGAGATGTTGTCAAGGCATTACCTCTCTTGCTATTTTATTACACAGATTTTTCACTCTTAAGATGTGGAAAAGAATGAAACACTTAGGTGTTATTTAGCATTTTTCTAAAACACCTACTTTATTATTTTATAGGAATAGTATTAGTGGTGTGTTTAAATCAAGCTTTAAGTGCAGATCTTAACTCAGTCGTGTGGCAGGTTAATTGCAGTGCTGACTGTGTTCTTTAAGTATCTGAATGCCAGCTTGAAAGCCTGCTTTGGTAGGAAAGTGTGCTTTACACCCCAGTGCAGTCTCCCATACAGTGGCAGGAATTTCTGAAAATACTCATGCAAAGGCCTGGGTTAAGGAACAAAGTCACTCTCACTGTTTCCATCAAGAGGTATTTATTATGAGACCCACTCACCCGTGGCACACGCATACACCACAATAGCAAGGGGTAGCTCCACTAGTGGTGCCTACTTGAACTAGGAACCCCTGATATCTTCTATATGAAGCCCCTGCTATGAGTGACTACTGTGCAGGTCCAACACCCCTGCCTATCCCCACATGTTCACCCTGAGTTACAGAAAAGATAAACCAATAAAACATTGAAGAAAAATGCATGATAAGGACTTCATTTAGCATGGACCCTCTGACAATTACACAATGTGCCCTAGTGCTCCTGTTCCTATGCCAATATGCAAGAGCAATTAGTCCTCAACAAGACTAATCACATACGGCTGTCCCAATAACACCGCACGTAGCACTAGTCGGGGGGATACCCCTGACACACTGCAATATTAATGTTTTGTTTAGCTTCTGTTTCACTGGCATGGACTATCTGTAATTAAGCCACACTGGAGCAACGTACAGTACATGACACAGGAAGTATAGCAAACAAGGTGCATAACTACAAAACACTTACATCTAAGAAACTGTGGAGAGAACTGCAGTCAGCTCCAGCCCAAAGAGAGCGGATTGTGATCGCCAGCCTTTTCTATGACCCTGGACATCTTTTCACAGTCACTTTGACAGCTGCAAACTGGGTGTGATCCGGAAAGCCCTAACTTCCCAGACGTGCACTTTTGCTGTCTGTGGAAGCTTGTTAAAAACCCATCAGGCCTTATTACCAATTCTCTTGTGCTCTGATTTCGCCTGTAAAGGCAGGCCATTACTATAATGCCATTGCATTGTGCAATGTGATATTGCTTGGCTCAGAGAAGCTTGGCTAATAAAATGGAGTGCAGTCTACAGCCCCACTGATGCTGACGTCAAGCCTTCTAGCTGTAGACCACAACCCCTCTCTTCCAGCCAGCCATTTAGATTATCTGCGATTTATATGGATCGACATCTTCAGAAGTGATACCTAGCTAACGTAGCACCCACAATGTGCAGGGCTGTATCTTTCAAACACGTTCCAAGGAAGAAGGTTGGGGGGGGGGGGAATTTTGCTAAACCCAGGTACTGTGCAGATTGAAATCCATCTTTATTTATGGTTCAATTGCTCTGGCAATTACGTGTGTGTTTTGTTTGAGGCTGAAGCGAGGGTTAGAATTGAACAGTTTTGTAATCATTGTTTTTCTTTACTTCCTGATAACCTCATTCTTTGTTGGCGGGGGGTGGGCTAACATTCTAATTGGTACATTTCCCGGGTGGCTTTTGTTCTTTATAGAATGCCATTGATTCTTTACAGTGTTGCCAGTTTGTTAGTAAGCATTTGATTGACCCTCCATCCTACCTTTTCAAATGTAAAACACATGAGTTCAGCCATTGCATGCCTTAAGCTAGTCCCCATTAAATTGAAATGTGACAAGGGGCCAAAAGCTGAGTCAGTAAGAAAATCTACATATTAGTAAAGGTCAGCCTTCATACTGTATATTCATTTGCCCTTTTAAGGCAGTACCTTTTTAAGTTTGTTTAAAAAAACACAAAAACGTGTGGTTTTGATCAATTTCATTTAAGTTTGCAGATTTCCATGACTTATTGTATTAGTGTTAGTAGTCAGTGCTGCATAAGAAAATTAGATGAGTAAGAACTGTAGCAGGTTAATAATTCATGTGTATTTCCTGCCATGTAGTCTGCGACTGACTCACTCCCCCCCTCAGCAGATTCTGCTCAGTATTTGCGCTGACCAACTGAATTGACCCTCTGCTTAGTTCTTCCCATGTGATTTCACTGCTGAAGACCGGAGCCCATTCAAGCAGCAAAGGAGAAATGAAAATGCCCCAAACTGCGCTGCCTAACACACAACCCTTAGATTGTACCGCAGGCTTACAAGGTTCCGCTCACATCACCCTTTCATAAAGAGTGAAATTTCCCCTGCTTAAGAATTGGATGAAGGGCAAGTTAATTTAAAGGACAGGGCAGGTATTGATCGAAGTCTCCAATGCCACTGTATTCCGCCACGGTACAATAAATTGAAGTTGTGGGCAAAAGGAATCTATTTTATCTGTAACACCAGTTTCAAGTGTTTACTGGACCCATTAAAGTATATTCTGGTGACACCTTTTTCTTGTACTGACAAACCTCAAGATTATAAACACATTTGTAATCTGATGTGGCTGCAATTGAAACAAGTTTAAAAACAACTAGCTGTATTGAGAGATGTTACGGCAGCAGACATTCTACACGTTTCTCAAAGGACCATGACTGTGATGAAAGCATTGCAACTTTGTCTGGGAGAACCTGTCACACCTGTAGTACTGGCCACATCAAAGCTTGAATGAAGCCAAGCAGATGTTTTCTGATTCTTGTAAACCCATCCATAGACACAAACGAATGAATTGTCATACCTCAGGTTTGCACAGATTTCTATGTAGCACATTAAATGTACCAAAAATATTTTTCAAGAGAGACCTGGCTAATAATGTAGCAATGCAACCGTACATTACACATCTGCATATCCAGATAAAAACTCCAATGAACATTATCTGTGATCATGGTTAGAATCCTTCCATAACAAAGGAGTAAAACTGCTGAACTCAATATGTATTCTTGCCACTGTAGAGTTCAATATCGCCTGTGTTATCAGGTGATATGCACAGGTTACAGTAATTAATAAAGAGCTAAGGTAAGATACAAGATTGCCAATAATAGGTTTTACACACAAATATACTAGTGCTTAAGTCTGTGAAAAGACAGAGTGCCACCCCCTACCTTCTTGATGGTCAGTGATATAGAGCATCCAGCTTCTTAAGATGACGATCATCACCATCAATTTAGAACACAAAAGAACAATAGAGCAGCATTTTATTTTACTTGAAATTAAAACCAGTGTTTCAATCTATACTAAAAACCTAGTTGTCTAGAAAGATTATCAATACTTCAGTTTCTTTAATTCTTCTTTCCAAATAACATGTATTTACTTTTTAATAATTGTATATTTATAGTTTTTCTATTGTATTGTGTATTCTATCATTAGTTTGTATTCATTTTAATTTAATAAATCTTAACTTTGTTCTTTTTGACTGAGAGGGTGTGGATTGCTGACTGAACAAGTTGGGTAAGATCATATTGAATGAGGAAGTTATGTGAGACTACAATGTAAATGGTATGATTATTGTTTTTTAAAGCTCTATAACAAGAATAATGTTTTTTAATATTGGCAGTAGATAAAAAAACAGAGGTTATAAAGTGTGCAGAGATTATGTTTAAATGAAAACTACCTTGCTACTTTTAAGATTTAAAAATAAACCAATTAAGCTGCACTATACCATTTCTTGTTTCTTTCTTTGTTTTTTTAGGAAGCCTGTGAGTTCATCCTGGATTGCAACCTAGAAGAGGTGAAAAAGTATGATCCTCTCAACCAGTCTCAGATCTTTAAAGTAGATGTGGATTTAGTCCGGCCTGCAACTGACCATCGGCCCACCTTCAGCCTGGTGATTGACGGCAGGACGCTGAGCTTTGTGTTTGATACGAAGCTGCATATGAAGTTCCTGGAGCTGGCCAAGCGCTGCCGGTCAGTGCTGTGCTGCCGAGCCACTCCGCTGCAGAAGAGCACCGTGGTCAGCCTGGTGCAGAGCAATCTAAAGGTCCTGACCCTCTCAATAGGTACTGAGCAGCATCACTTGCTTCACTTCCTCACTGGTTTGTTTGGTCAGTGCCGTTCTGTGTGTTCACAAATCAGGGATTTTACAAAGCATTTTCCAGGCCCTGCATCACCTACCAAATAACTTCTTGGCAAAAAAGGTCGTGCTTCTTGGGAGTTTTTCCAAGTCTCTGAACCCATCAGGGAAGTTAAATCATCTGAGCAGACTAAGCAGGCTCAGCTCGTGCATGAGTATTAGTGTTTGTGAGAGGGAATCGATTCCACGTGTCTCTACTGATAATCAATATTGGTCACTAGAAAATTGAAATTAACAGCAAGGTCTTTGGTCCCTTCACACTTGTTCACATACCTAGATTTGTATGCTTGAAAGCAGGTAAGTGTTCTTTTTGCAGGAACCTCTGGGCATCACTGGGAAATGGATCACCTTTCCTCCCTTGGCCAGCTTTCCAAATTTTAAAAGCAGATTTAACTGTGGTAAGCGTCAGTTTGACCCCTCACTTTCTCTGTGAGGTGGTGTTCAGTTCCTCAGTCACTTCTTACACAGGTTGCATTCATGCAAGTGTGGAGAACTTGAGTCAGTGATGAAAGATTTCTGTGTCAGATAATCTGTTCATCAGTGTCAATGCATGTTCAGTGTGCAGCTTGATTTTGAATGTGATAGCAACGGATATATCACAGGACACACTTTTTGTATATTTAGTATATTTGTATCTATCCAATTTCTTCAAATTAAATAGTTACAATTTTATAAAAAACGCAAACAGTTCACTTGATGCACTTTTATTATTAAAAATAAAACATTACTTTGTTTTGTAAATCTCCTTTTCTGATGTGCTTCCAAAGCCCATAGTTTTGTGCGTTATTAAGTGGTTATATTCCATCATTTAACCTCATTCCAAATAACCATTATAATTTGCATTTATTGTTCTGCACACTGCTTTAGTGTACAGACTGGTGACAAACAAAAGGAAAAACCTGAATAAATGAGTGGAGGAATATAACGAATGCAGATGCCTCCAAACAGGTGTATTGCATGATACAATTAAGCAATTAACTGAGCAATTGCTGAACAGGCCCAGTTGACCTCGATTTTGGATCAAGATGGCAAGAGGAAAGGACTTTGAAAGAGGGGTCATTATTGGGGCACCATAGGCACTGGTCTACACAGATGTGGAAAAAAGTGATATGGTCAGATGAGTCATCCATATTCTCGACATGTGGGTGAGTGCATGTGTGGTGACACCAAGAGAACAGTACAGGCCTGACTGCTTGACCCCTACATTGAGGGGGTCTGGAGGCTCTGTTATGTTGTGGGGGCATTTTTCTGGCATAGTTTGGATCCTTAGAGGAAAGGGTCACTGCAAATCATTACAAAGTTATTGTGAGTGATCACCTTTATCCTATGGGAGTGGTCTCTTCCAGGATGACAAGGCCCCCATCCACAAGGCAAGAGGGCTCACTGAATGGTGTGATGAGTATGAAAATTATGTGACTCATATGCTATGGCCTTCACAGTCACCAGATCTCAACCCAATTGAACACCTATGGGAGATTTTGTACCGACGTGTTACACAGGCTCTCCACCACCATCATCAAAACACCAAATGAGGGAATATCTTTTGGAAGAATCCCTCCAGTAGACTCCAGAGACTTGTAGAATCTGTGCCTTTAATTTGTCACCCATCTGTACATTTGTGGAAGACAGCAAAACATTATCCTATTCCATCATACAGATTTGTTATTCTAGGTCTTACTTTCAGAAAAATAACACCAAACTGTGTCCATATAGAAAATAACTGTTATGACATTCTTTGTGACCATAATCCAACCTTGGATCCTAATCTTGAGTTTTTGTTTACTCTGTATGTATTTTCAGGTGATGGTGCTAATGATGTCGACATGATTCAAGCTGCTGATGTTGGAATAGGAATTTCAGGACAGGAAGGAATGCAGGTATACATAAAAAGGCAGTTGTTCAACAGGTTTTATTAAAATATATTTGCAATGATTTAAAAGTACAAAAAAGTGTATGGATCTGTTACCATTAAAGGTTTAATTAAATATTCAGGAATGCACAGCTGACCATTTTCTCTGTGAACCTCTTCACTTTTTACTGCATATGTGGTGGTACATTTCAATGGCTTTGGTAATATTTGAAAGATAAATAGATTGTACCATCACTTTTGTTATTGTCTCGTGTTAGAAGCAAAATCAATCTAAGTGTGTTTCCATTACCCTAAAACCTCACAGATCTTGCTTTCTGAGACCTAGTAAGGTCGAATCCCATTATTTCAGTTGGTAGTTTTACAGCGATAAATATAGTGTTTTACTTACATGGTCAGCTTACTGTGAAAATTGGTTATTTTTCTACTTAATCTTAAATGGGGTTTATCTTGTCTTCTTGAGAAGACTTCATTCCCATACAAATGAAAAGCAAACAGTCCTCACAAAAAAAATGTTCTGCGTGTAGTAGAAAAAGCAATCCTACAATAAAGGCATATTGTGTATTTCTTGATTCTTTTTTTTTCTTCCTTTGTTTGTTTTTTTCTTACTTTCATTCTTGGCGTATTCATTTATAAACATCTATAACTCATTTTTTTGTTTGTTTGTTTTTACTATTTTCCAATTAAGATACAATTTTCAAAATACACTCCTTTTCATTGTCAATGGGATTCTCATAATAAAACTGTGCTTTCCTTATTTTTGCAGGCTGTAATGGCTAGTGATTTTGCCATTTCCCATTTTAAGCACCTAAATAAGCTGCTCTTGGTTCACGGCCATTGGTGCTACACCAGGTTGGCCAACATGGGTATCTATTTCTTCTACAAGAATGTGGTAATTATCAGCTGCCTTTATATGTGTTCATGGGAATAGGATATGAGGGCATAAGGTGGAAATTTTATTTCTTTATTTAGATTTATTTCTGAATTTCTTTACCAAGTTTAAATACTTGAAGTTTCACTACTGACCTTGGCTTGTTGGAACTACACTGTTTATATTTGGAAAAGCTTGATCCTGCTTTTCATACAAATTCCCTGGTCGAAGGGCTTAAAGCAGTAAACTTGCAGGAAAGATGCTATTTTACATAATTGTAACGGGAAGCTAATGTTTGCATTGCAGTTTTATAAATATTCCTGGAGGAACCCGGGTCACTAATATTGGGCAGCATTCCTTTATAGGAGTCCTGTTCAAATTCAGATAAAGGATTGGTTGTAATTATAATGTAAGTTTATTAATTGATTATAAATAAATACATTTATTATAGCTATTATAGTTTCATATAATGCATTTTAGCAGTTTGATCTTTAACCAAAACTGTTCTTGGTGTATATTTGTTAACCTTTATTTTGCTTATCTTTCATTTTACAATAGGCATATGTGAATCTCTTATTCTGGTACCAGTTCTACTGTGGGTTTTCAGGAACTACCATGATTGATTACTGGCTGTTGATTTTCTTCAACCTGCTCTTCACCTCGGTGCCCCCCATCATTTTCGGTATTATGGAGAAAGACATCTCTGCTGAAACACTGCTGGGTTTACCAGTGCTCTACAAGAGTGGCCAAAACTCAGAGGTAAGTCATATATCATCAGCAAGATTTCAGTGGTGCAGAAAGACCTCGGTTTCTATAGCATTGCGATGGACCTGTGAAAGGAGCCTTGGAGAGGTTGAGAAGACTTGATAAAGACAACTTCTGAAGCATTTCTGAGGCTACTGTATCTATATAAGAGTGGGCAAAGTCTCAAGTAAGTAATAACTGCTTCTGAACTAATTTTATTTTGGCGTGCTGAGCTGTAACTCTTGAGTTATTACTTCCTTGAGACTTGCTGGTGGCTTCAATAAATAAAGGTCTTATTAACAACAAGGTATGGACGGTGGGACTGCAGTGTGCTAACAATGGTGCATGTCGTTGCACCTGCTGCATATTTACAGGGCAATGTATTTAGTCTCGTAAGTGGAAATTTATACTGATGTCTTCAGGCACAACACAGAGATAAATTAGTGAGTTTGTGGAGCCTGGGTTGTTATTACTGGTGTGATATGACAGAACTAGTTCAGTGGGAACCCCACAGAAGCCATTAGCTGCATGTTATATGAGGAAGAATTCACTAGTGTCTTACTTACTCAATATTTTGCATTTTGTTGATCTACAGTTTCAGGGTGTTGATGTAATTGGGTTAACCCAAACTGATTCATTATTATGGTAATTGATTTAGTGCTGTTTTGAGCTGGTCTCCAGCATTATTCTGTAAGGTTGTTTGTGTAAGTCACTTTGTATTGCTTTTTAATACAATATATGTCTGCTCCATAGTGTAAAAATGTATGACAAGTTCCAAATGTATACAGCAAAAGGTGCATATTTTATAAAGGGGGAAAAGAGTCTAGAACAGAGGTTCCCAAAGTGTGGCCCTCGAGGATGTTTGATGCGGCCCCCCAATGCCAACCTTCAACCACTACTTTTCTGAACCTTTACTATATTTTTACACTTTCTGAACATTTTCTGTTACGAATTGCACATGTAATTTGGAGGAAAATAATAATTGAAGTTCATAAATGTTCCCTAAGTTATATGTATAGGAAATAAAGATTTGGGACATATTTTGTTTTCATCCGTTGTTCATTTTCTACTGCGGCCCCCCATCTCATGCAACCTCCAGAAATTGCCCCTCCATCACCAGACATTGGGAACCCCTGGTCAAGAATATATTCATTTTTAAATCCATTCCTGTGTTTGAAGTATGTTTCTGAGAGCCAGGGTCATTCACTTTGAGATTGAAGGTTATTTAGTTTTAAGGGAATTATTTGACTGGCTATCATTGATACCATGCTGTTAGGAGAGATGAGTTTTGAAGTGACTTGAATATATATATATATGTGTGTATATATGTGTGTGTGTGTGTGTGTGTGTATTTGTATACATATATCCTTAATTTCTGTTTTTTTTTCCAGGGATACAAGTGGTATACTTTTTGGATTGCCATGCTAGATGCATTTTATCAAAGTCTTGTTTGCTTTTTCGTCCCCTATCTTGTGAGTATTGTTCTTCAATAGAAAACAATGTTATCAGTATTCTATGTGTGTATACATTTTTAGAATAATGTTATCTCTTGCTTGTTTATTTGATAGACATACAGAGATTCTGATATTGACATCTTTTACTTTGGAACCCCCGTGAACACTGTTTCATTATTTGTTATCATTTTACATCTGTCCATTGAAATAAAAAACTGGGTAAGTATTATTGCTTTCAATTTCCACTTGCTTTTCCTTTTGTTGATAGCTCAATTTTTTTATTTGTTTGCTTGTTTTTCTCTGTGTGCCATAATTCATGTATTAAATCTTGTCTTAAATAATGATAGTTAAAAAGTAATTGCATATTGTTTTCATACTCGCTTCAATGTTCTTTTTAATAAATGTCTCCTCAGTGGAGCCTTGTGTTCAGATAGTACTTTTTTTTTAATTGTCAACCAATGCAGACAAACAATTTATGTACCTGAGAGACTGACTCCTCCCGTTGTAATTTTCATGGTAAGAAAAATAATTGTTAATATAAAATGTACTATATACCAGGGGTCCCCATTTATCTTTCACCACAGGCCAGTTTAAAAGAATGACACAAACCAATGGTCCAGACAAGAATATCCCCCTCCCCGTCCCGGCATGACGCCTGAGAGGGTATGGAGTTCGTGCTCCATATTCAGAGGATGTTAAAGTAAAAAACAATACAATCTGTGTAGTGGCAATCAAGCAGGGTTTATTATTAGTCTGGAATCCAAGGTTACACACAGAGCTTTGTCACTAATCATCTTTCACACACATTACAAAAGACTTACATACTGTATCACATAAATGGAAAGGCATGAGAACAGAAATGAGCAAATACTATACTTGTTTCTTAAAGACATCACTATCCACCATGTTACCTCCAACTCCTCTTTCTATAAATATGCTAAGTACTGTACAGAAAAGGGGGCAGGCAAGTGTGTCAGTTATAATTCTTACACTGGTAACACTTTACATTGTTTCCCTAATTACCGTGTATTTATGCCTATTTATACTGTATTTACACTGTGCATGGTTACAAAGTTTTTACTGTGCTAGGGTAACACTTTACATTTAGTGGTTCTAATTACTGTGTATTTACTTAGTGGTAACTACCACTGTAATTATACATATTATGCCTGTTTACTGCTTCTCTTAGAAACGTTTGGAGAGGTTGACATTAAGATATAAATATGTCACGGTTTGTCCATGTTAACAGCAGCTTGATTTTATATTTATATGTATTTGCATAGATGTATATTTGAAAGAAAATCCTT
The DNA here is from genome assembly GCF_036373705.1 of Amia ocellicauda. NCBI lineage: Eukaryota > Metazoa > Chordata > Actinopteri > Amiiformes > Amiidae > Amia > Amia ocellicauda. Next base: position 23,018,181 of record NC_089860.1, read on the forward strand.
AACTATTCTGATCTTGAAAGACCAGAACTTTATCTTTACCTTTATTGCTTGATTTGAAGATGAGATGACAGACCTAGTAAAAATTGTTCCAGAAGTACTTTTTAAGATGTTGCAAGTGGATTGTACACAACAAATGCGTTTCGTCTTCCTGCCTTGTGCCAGCAAGACCTTTCAAACCACCTCACACTCATCTCTCCCTGGCGCAGCATCTGGAAAATGAATGTGCACAGAGAAACATGAGTTTGCATGCATTATGGTTGCTTATGCTTTTTCTTTCAGACCGTGGTTCACTGGGTTACGATGATTGGCAGTGTTATGCTTTATTTCATTGTGACTCTAGCCTTCAGTGCCATTTGTGTTACCTGTAACCCACCTTCTGACCCCTACTGGATCATGGAAGCACAAATGGCTGATCCAGTTTTCTACCTTGTTTGTATCATAACCACCGTAATTGCGCTGCTGCCAAGGTAATGTAACCAAAATCATGTGTGTTGTAAGTAACTCTGAGAAGAAATGTGTCAATTTTATTTGGAAATTATAATTGGTTGTATTACTGAACAATTTAGAGAGTTGAAGAGAAAACAAAGATGTATTACAATAATAATATTTTACAATATGTTGTATGTGCTATATAAAGACAAAAAAACTGTTGATATGCAAAGTTTTACTTAGTGTTATATAAAGCTTGCATGGCTTGAGCGAGAGGTCATGGATAATTGAGGGATTACTCAAATTCTTAAAACAGAGCACATTTGTTATATCAGAAGATCCTCATGATGCGTCATATATTTCAGATACCTGGTCCGTGCTGTACAAGGTACCTTTGCCTTCTCGCCTCTTGTCAGAGCTCGCCAGCTAGACCAGCTAAGCCAAACAGAAAGGGAGAAGATGATCAGACAATGGAGGGATCATGACCAGTTAATATCTTCCCTCCCTCCACCTCTTGATTTCCCGATTCCTTCTCCAACAATTCCAGCTTTGCCAGTTTATAGCAGTTCTCGTCTACCAGAAGCCAGTGTGGTCTCTCCATGGAGTGATGCTTCAGTTAGCAAGACAGCTCCATGCAATGGGATGTCTAATGGAACAGAGGCTGATCCTGACAACAAAGGAGATTTCCAGGACAGAGGAGCATCAGATGTCTTCAGCATTTTTACTGACTCGTATAACAGGGCTGAAGACGAACATGGAACTTTTGATACCAACCCTTTCAGCCCCGGTCACCAGACATCTGTTGGCACCATTAATGTGTAGTGAAAAGCATGACGGGAAAAACTTGAATAGCTTTAGGAACTACAACAGTGTTTGCCATTTGCCATCATAACTTGTTTCCTAGAATTTTATGAATCCCATATTGGGAGATTTAGAAAATTAAATGTTATAATTTAAAAATAATAATAAGATAGCTTTTAAATTTCAAAACACTTGAAAGTGCACATTTTCAGGGTATGTGGTAAATGTTTACATTTGTATTGCTTTTTAAAATTCCCTACAGCTATGACTGTGTGAGGAAATGTTCGCTTATCTCGGATGCTCAAAGCAAAATGGAGTTCTTGTTAACAAATATAACATTGTTGCATTGAAGGGCGTGACAAAAAAAGGTTTACACTCAGGTTTATGAATAGTTTGTAGCTCTCTTTCTGACATTTCAGGAATTAGAAAATATTACCTAGTTATATCATTTATATGGTTAATATATATATATATATTTTATGGACTAATTATCGAAATTGTGACACATCAAGATTCAATGAATAACTTTTCTCCTTACTTCTCAATCATTAATACATAGGCATTTTATTCAGTGAAGGGTAGGTATAAAGTATTATTCTGTGTCCTGGGATTGTTTTAAATACTGTATAAGAAATCCTGTAATATACTTTACTATTCTTTGGTCATTGCAAACATTGTTTAAGACATGATCTTAGTAATTATCTATTAAAGTGAGAAAATGGTGAGTATTTTTCTGCCTTAGCCAAAGGTGTTGCATGCTTTATAACTGCCGATCCTTACAATGCACTCACTTACCCATTAAATTTGCCTTCATCTTATCAAGAGATCAATGTGTAGAAATGTACAGAACAGTATGTTTATTTTGAAGGCACTTTCATTTTTATTTTTTTAAATTAATTCTCATCCTGTTTCTATTTCTTCATAAGCACTTAATACATGCATTTTGTATGGCATGACACCATCTCCTACGCCTCGTTATGTTCAAGCTATTAAGCAATTTACTGGAAAGGCTAATATGTTTTAGTGAATTTTATACCACAAAAAGCCTTCCATATTTTCAGCAGGTGTTCTTCTCCACTCTTGTGATCCAGGGGCTGTATATGAGTGTGGGTGTTGGGCTCGGAGGGTGTGTGACAGGGTTAGAGCCCAAATGCTTGGTCTCAACATTTAACAAACCCCCCGTATTTTGGTCCCAGTCATGCCATGACTCGTATATCTCAGGTGGCGGGGGAGGCCACAGCTCGGAGCAATGGAGAGTTAACAAGGCCCTGTGTGTACATGTCTTCATTACAATGACGTCCCTCCTCTGGGTTCTCAAGTATAATGGGTTTGTCCCTCACTTGAGCTGTGCCTGCGCTGGCAATTGGATCCCAGGGTGTGACTGCATATGCTGTGTAAATGCCACCGTACCTTTTTTTAGTTATACTGTGCAACTGCTACAAAAATAATACTTTAATGTGGTTGACTTACCTACAACTACAGAAACAAGTTGTGGACGTTATAGCATTTAAGCGCATCATTGAGGCATACATTGATTTGCCTACGGTTTAGCACACAAATGGAAAGATCATTAAAATTCACAGATGTTTAACTGTCTTACATTAACAGGGTTTGCAAATGTAAAATTGTAAATGTAAAATAGTTGATTTGTTCTAGAGGAAATATCTGTCTTAAATGTAACCTGTCAAGCTTTGACATTGTTTTATTGTGTAGAAGCAAGCAGCTGAAATTATAGCTTTTCACTTGACCTGAAAAGCCCGTTTTATCTATCTTACATACCAGATTGTCTATAAAATAATCATGGATTGCAGATGTCACATATGAAACTACTTTGAAGTGTATTAGTGCATGCTATCTGAAACATGGGATGATACATGTAAAAGGATACCAGATGCCTGCATTTTTAAATATATAGTTTTATTTCATTTTAAAATACTATGTGTGTGTGTATATATATATATATATATATATATATATATATATATATATTTGGATCTAACTCTTCTGTGGAGGAGAATATATGCCTTCATTCCGCGTTTCTTTTTTTGTATATCTTAGTGAATTCTAATGATTGGCATCCCTTTAATGCTTGACTCATACCTGTCACACTTCAGATCGAAACATTAAAGGACTTTTGTGATGTCATTTTGCATTTTTATAAGAGACCAATTCAAAGCCTTAAAAATACTTTTACTGATTTTTAAAAAATGGTTGTGTAACACTTTGTTGAAATTTTCAATGTTTCTATGCATTGAATTCTTTGTTTGGTTGTCTTTTTGTATTTAGTTGTGTTTTTTTGTTTGGCTGTTTATTAATTATTTAAAAAACATGCATTGTGTCAGATAAGTTCTGTGTTTGGAGGTTTTGTTTTTAAGTTCCATTACTGGGTTTCACCTTTGTATAACCAAACGTAAATGATAACATCAGAATCAGATTGTACAGCCTTTTCTATTAAATGATAACATGCTATGGAGTTTGTGCAATGTTTGCTGAGGGACTGTGCATTTAGCTATGCAAGTAGCATAAAAGCAACCTTCTAATGCAGTCTCCCAGAGTTGCATCTGTAAAAACATACAAATTAGTTAGATTGCAGAATCTTGCCAAGAACATTCTGCTTTCCTCCTTTCATTTATTAATTACAATCATTTATTAATTACAGACATATTTTTATAGAGTACATAATATGCCATGCTGGTTCTCTGTGGAAATTCCCAGAAGTACATCTCTTTAAAATGTATTCCCCATCTGTCACATTTGTAGTAACTGCTATATATCTGAGAACTGTTGCAGTAAAAGATTTAGATTTCATTAAAATAAATAAATCCTTATATCTGAATGCAAAGCTATCTAAGGGTAAAAAACAATACACAGGTCCTCGACAGTGCAATGTAAAATTGTTTTAAAAGACTTGCGTACAACCTCTTCAGCTCGGTCAAAAGAATATTGTCTATTCACAATCTGCACCTACAGGTTAAATCAAAAGGACAAATTCCACCACTCCCACTCCATTCTCTGACCCACTCCTGCATTGTTAATATGTGTAAATATGTACATGCATACCATTATATAGTCTGGTTCCTCAATACAGTGTCAGGAAAAATATACATCCCCATGTATTAATTGACTTTTAGTGGATTAAGATGACTTGTGTGCTTCACAGTTTCCAACTTGAGCAAATATAATTTGAGTTTAAGGTGATTGTAAATGTAAAGTTTCAGTGTCACTGTGCATTGATCATAGTCATCTGTGATTCTTAAATTAACATTTAGCGAGTATCTAGTCATGGACAGCTGTATCCCCTCAGATGCCACATGAGTCACACAAAGAGCAATTCTAGGATGCCAAAAGCAACTCTGCAAAATGTAGTGCCATGCTCAGGCATTTGTTAATTAATCCATCAGCAGACATAGACTGACACCGCTCACCGAGGCTCACAATTAAACATTGTGCATACAAGTCAGGAGCTTCGAAGGCCTGTCAGCATTAATTATGCATGTCATTAACATGTATCGTATAGATCAATAGCAGAACAGCTCCTAAGATTCGGCCTGCTCTTCCTGCATGTAGAATTCTTTGCTCAATCAGCCTTGTCTGATTGGAATCAGTCTTCATTTATTTGTTCTGTAACCTGAAGAGACACATGCCAGTCTCCTCTTAATCTCCTTCTGCGAGACAGCTGGATCAATAAAACATTCTTTAATGTGTATTTGGGAGCGAGTGATGTTATAGGAAATTTAAGAGTGTTAGTGAGCCCAGTAATCATTTCATGTCAAAAAGCTTCCAATGGTCCTCTAATCTGTTCTGAATTAAGTCATAAAAGGGAGACAAGGTGCCGATGCACATGTACTGTCATCATTCTTTGGAGAAGGGAAAGCATGCTTCGGTGGTTCAGAGGTTTCTGCAGTGAGGAACTTGCACTGTGCTGCCGTGGGTCACAATTGGAGGTAAATCAGCAGATGACAAACATTACTTATTTCAGTTATGCTTATTCTTACGCTGATTTGTTTGTGTATCTTTTTGAAACGCAGTTTAATCTAATATTTCTTTCACATTAGTCAAGTCTTTGTCTAGTTTTTAGGTGTCTGTCTTAAAGAAGACATTTCTGAAATGCATTTTATTTTTTTGCAGGGGTGGGGGTTTAAGCTTAAGCTGCTAGAAGGTGCAGAAGTGTTTTCACTGTGGTCCCATTTCATAACTAGCTGCCTCACCTTGCTTATGTGAGTGAGGGTGACATTAAATGAAAGCACTGAACGGAGTTAGTTTCCTCTTCAGGTTCAATCTGCTTGCCTTGCCTTGCATTGGCCAATTTTTTTAAAGTTTGTTCACACACTGTAGCCTAGCCAAGGTGGTACATTTCAATTCCCATTCTGTTTTGCAAATGCATGTCAGAGAGTGGCTCTCAGTGCTTTTCAGGATGCCCTGTGGACATGTTTTTTTTTTCAGTTTTTTTTTTAGTGTATTTCCATAAATTCTATCTTGGTTTAAGCCATGTTACAGAGGAGCTGAATGCATTGATAATGCAAACCACACAGCCGCCGAGGGAACCCATCTGAGTTATGTAGATCCAATATTTCAAGTGTAACTGCGCAGAACGAACCGAGGTGAATTGAAGTTCCAGCTGCACCACAAGCTCCTCGCTCTCTTGAACGGCAGAGCTGCCACTTATAGTGGAGCTTCGTGGCCCTTTTTTCCAACAGCATTTGTGCGTGACTGTAGTAAACAGTTTCTTGGAGTGTGAAGCTCTGCACTCACAGGGCCTCATCTTCCAAAGCTGGTAAAAGATTTGCTCATGACCAAGACCACCAGTTTGAATTTGGTTCACAGTAACTCCAAGTGTTTCCAAATGTTTGTTTTTTTTCTTGTTTTTCTGTGTGCTTTTATGGACCTCACGTTTACACCAGAATGTACCAATAGATTATAACAGTCCTCTTTCTCTGGTTCAGTGCCAAGCGTGCATGTTGCAATCGATTACCTCCGTGCCAAGCAGCGCAGGCCCGCTGATGAGCCCGCCTGCAGGGCCCCTGGCTGGAGTACATTCCCCGTCCCAGACAGCTATTCCCCTCCAGCATGGCAATGAATATAGATTTGTACAGTATAAATTATTTGAAACTGTCTGGGTAAACTGTTCTAAAGTATATGAGATGATATTGCCAACTCCTAGCTGCACATTGTGGCTATAGAATATATGAAGAATAATGAAGTTATCAGCTGAATATTAGAACTGAGTCTATATTCTTTTTCTTTGTTGAGGTGGTGGATGGATATGTGTTGCAATCGGTTTCTGACTCAGACAAGCACTGATATTTGCATAGATATGGTATTATATATTACTATTAGAATGAAGGCTGCTGCTTGGATTTTTAACACTTAGAACTATCAACAAAATTATATCTCTATTATGTATGTATGTATGTATGTATCTATCTATCTTTCTATCTATTGGATCATAGCTCCTGAACTGTTTGCTTTTCTTTATTTTTATGATTATTGCTGTGCCAGGGAACAACGAGACCAGTATGGTAGCTGTCAGCAAAACCACCTTGACCTTTCATTGCATTTTATTTTCCAATGGAAGGGTAAAAACAGTAAGCCGATTTAATGTATTGGTATTCTTCAGGAGTTTGATTTTTCTTGTGACAGCAGCTTCTTCACATAAAGCATTGTATTACTTCCCAAATAATTTATTTGGGTGATATATTAAACAGCAGCCCACTGTATTTTCCCCCCCACACACAATCATAGGTTGGTGTTTTACAATACATCATAATACTCCAATTACAACATGGCCTACAGTCTGCCTTTCAGCAATTGTTTAGCACAGTGATTTTAATGGTAAACAAGGCTTTATGTACCTTTCACTAGGCAAGGTCTTTGGTTGCAGACGTCCAATTCCTAGCTTGCCTTGGGGAAAAACCTCTATTGTGCTGCCATTGGCATCCTCATTAACTGGTTTTCCATCGCAGAAAATGGCCACAGACAGCTCTACAGTGCAATTAGAAGAGTTATTTGTAGTAAAAAATGCCATTCAATAAATTTAATTGAATGGAAATTGCTTTCTATTAAGAGAAAAGGACTGTATATGCCTTCTATTGTCAGTGAAGACTACCCTACAGTTTAATTGCCTCCCGTTAGCAATTAAACATGCCCTTTCTCTTAAACAGCATTTTAAACAGTTCCTTCACAGCACCTTGAAGATACGATACGGGCAGATAGTAGAAAATATGTTGTGATATCAACACGACTGCATGATAAACACTGTGGACTTTGAACTGGGGGCCATGTCCTTCCATGCATACAAGCTATGATGCACACAGTGGTGATCAGGTTGAGGAAATGAATACTGTGTTGTCTACAAATATGTTGCAACATTGTTCCTTTGTGTATGTAATTACAGCACAAGGCATAGTTTTTTACAAAGCTGTTACTTAAATCATTAAACTAAGTGCAGTAGTGTATATACACCGATCAGCCATAACATTATGACCACCTGCCTAATATTATGTAGGTCCCCCTTTTGCCACCAGAACAGCCCTGACCCGTCGAGGCATGGACTCCACTAGACCTCTGAAGGTGTGCTGTGGTATCTGGCACCAAGACGTTAGCAGCAGATCCTTTAAGTCCTGTAAGTTGTGAGGTGGGGCCTCCATGGATCAGACTTGTTTGTCCAGCACATCCCACAGACGCTCGATTGGATTGAGATCTGGGGAATTTGAAGGCCAAGTCAACACCTTGAACTCGTGATTCGTCAGACCAGGCCACCTTCTTCCATTGCTCCGTGGTCCAGTTCTGATGCTCACGTGCCCATTGTAGGCGCTTTCGGCAGTGGACAGGGGTCAGCATGGGCACCCTGACTGGTCTGCGGCTACGCAGCCCCATACGCAACAAACTGCGATGCACTGTGTGTTCTGACACCTTTCTATCAGAACCAGCATTCACTTTTTCAGCAATTTGAGCTACAGTACGCTCCCAGTACAGTACGCCTTCGCTCCCCACGTGCATCAATGAGCCTTGGCCCCCCATGACCCTGTCGCCGGTTCACCGCTTTTCCTTCCTTGGACCACTTTTGATAGGTACTGACCACTGCAGACCGGGAACACCCCACAAGAGCTGCAGTTTTGGAGATGCTCTGACCCCGTCGTCTAGCCATCACAATTTGGCCCTTGTCAAAGTCGCTCAGATCCTTACGCTTACCCATTTTTCCTGCTTCTAACACATCAACTTTGAGGACAAAATATTCGCTTGCTGCCTAATATATCCCACCCACTGACAGATGCCGTGATAACGAGATTATCAGTGTTATTCACTTCACCTGTCAGTGGTCATAATGTTATAGCTAATCGGTGTATATGTGTGTTTTATGTGTGTTTTATGTGTGCAACTGGTATTTCTCTTCTCTTTGAGGCGACCTGCCTACACTTTGACCATGTAGAAAACCGAAACCATAGACTTTGTGTTGATGCAACAATAGGGTTCTTTAAAATGTTGTCAACCCCCTAAAGCAGTGAATACACCTGCAGTTATATCCTTCTCTTACCTTTAGGTCAGTAAATTCAGTCATTTAGAAACCATCAGCAATCATCACATTTCCATCAGATTTCCAGAACTCCCTTGGTTGAGTTGCTTAATTGATTAATAATGTGTTCCCAGTATTTTGAAGTTGGTGATTGAAAAGATGAAGTGGATTGGGGCTATCCAGGACCAGGTTTGGAGACCACTGACCTAAAGGTAAGATAAGGATATACTCTAGGTGTCCGAATATAATACTGTGCCTTCTGCTCTAAACTCTGCAGGTCAGAAAGGTAGCATGTAGGCTGTACTGAGCACTATCTCATTAAGGAATATCGAGTGCTTTTGGGAGCGCTCCTGTTGAACAGCACTGGGCCTCTCTCACAGCCTTAGCTGAGCTGTAAAGCATACTAATAACGTCTGTACCGGTGATGGATGGTGCGGAAATTTTGACCACATGATCAAGCACTGGATTTGCACTCCTTGTTGCACCCCCCACAGCACTCCAAGGCCATATATTTCCGTCTTGAGAAAACAAATTCCACATTCCTGAATGTAGAGCAAAGTGCTAACAAAGCATCGATGATAACTCACTCCGCGGAATCAAGGGATGCTACCCCTGCTGTTCAGCGTGATAAATTAGCCTTGTGTTAATGTCACGGCACTTCAAGGAAGAGAGTGCTCTGTATTGTGGAATGGATCGTGTGCTTTGAGTGCATGCACACATCACAACAGAACTACTCACACCTTGCTAGTATCATTGGCCACTGCTGCTGATGATGATGATGCTAATAATAATAATAATAATAATAATAATAATAATAATAATATCATTAAAATAATTGCATAGAGAAGATGGATCTCTAATATCAACAACAGGTGCTTAGAAGGATAAGGTTCTGTTTCAACTCTAACTATTTTCCATTATTCTGTTTTATTAGTGTTGCATCAAGCAAACACAAACAAGTAACAATGATGGACTGATGGCCATTTAATTATTGTTATTGTGTTTTATAGTCTTATTTATTGTTTCTGACTTCCATGCACACTTAGTTAACTGTAATAGGTTCATAATAGCACAGCAGTTGGTGTGCAATTGAGGTCCAGATGTTAAAATCTCAGGCCAGGCTGAAATGAAGTAGGCAAAAGGGGGTTATTATTTTATTTATCTTGATTACCTTTCATCTGATGCAAATTTAAATCCCCAGACGCTTCACCACCTCAGCGGTTGTTTGGTTCTGATACGGTTTCTTTAAGGGAGTTCAGATTTAAACCTGTCTTACCAGGCGTGTTTACATGACCATCAGAAGGGATGGACGGATAGGAGTTAATAATCAGCATATGTTTTAAAGTACATTATTTACCTTGATTTATGGGGTCCTCTCAGGCTAAGCTACCATATCACATTGCATAGACTGTTTCCATCAGCTTACTCTTCTCCACCGCCTGTCATTATCAGAGCTACAAGCATCAATCCTGGGTTCTTGATGTATCTATGCCAAGGCAAGGTGAAGCCCTCAGGAAACTGCTGTTTTGCACCAGGTCCACAAACAAAAGTTCGGAGAAATTCACATTACGAGAACGCCTTTTGTTTTGAGATTTTTTTTTCTTTCTCCGATTTCCACAACACATCTACAGGGTGTTATGTCAAACAGAATGTGTTTTTTTATGTCAGACAAAGCGGCTGGAGGCACAACTTTGCTATTCTGTGACATGAAAGGACAACCGTTAAATCCAGAGGAGAAACCCCAGAGGTGCTGTAACCTGTTCAAGAGTACACAACAGATGAATATATGGTGCAAGCAAGGTTAAGCAGTGACATGAAAATGAAATCACAAATGCTGCAGCCTCACGGACGCTTTGTGTAATTATTTATTATATACACAAATGGAGTTTGAAATGTGAATTCGGATCCTTCCACGGGTGACCATCGGACTCGAAGCAAACTCGAGGACGGTGTCAGTACTGTGGTACTCTGGCAGCCAGGATGAACAAATTCTCCCTAACAGTATGATTAAGCACAAAATACAGTACCTAGATTTATTGACTTGTGAAGTAGATCTCAGATCAGTACTTTCACTCAATCTCCAAATACAAAAAGTGTACAACTTTTGTAAAATGAAAGGTTTTACTTGCATGTTCATAAAACTATATGGCATTTTCCTTTTACAGCAGAGGAGTCTTTCTGGTGTACAATGATTTCTTGGTCTCTGTAACTGACATCAAAAGATATCAGCAATACTGGAAAATTCTTAATGGATGTGGCCTTTGCATGGTGTCACCTTGAGTTTTGAGGTAGTGTAAAGTGGTTTGCAAGGAGCAGGTTGGTTACATCGTGTCTGCGCTCTCTTGCCATTGCATTAGCTGCTTCTGACGTATGTGTTGTATCCCTGCCTATGTTTTGTGTCTGTTAGTGGTCCATTCCCTTTAAATCACTAAAGTGTTTATAAATGGTGGCACATCAAGTACAAAGTTAAGACAGGCCCCTTAGCTTCTCCATACAGCGATGACTTTCTTGTACAAGTAATATGTTTTTGGCGATGTATAAGCTATCTTATGGGGAATAGGATTCTTCTTAGAGGAAGACAGCAAATATGTTGCCATAAGCTGTATGTACTGTATCCACATGGACCGTGTAACATCACTCCATGTATTATTTTGTTTTTCTACCTCAGTTAGTGTCCCTAAGTATACAAAGTGAATGGGGTCCAGTTAAATACCTGTTACCCAAAAGTGAAAATGCTTTAATATTGTATTACATATTTTAGTGCTCTTCTCACACACACACACACACACACACACACACACACATTTATTGGGGGTCAGATTTGTATTCGTTTAAACTTTATGAGAAATTAAATGAGAACCATGGAGGGTTAATTGACCTGAATGTATTTTTGTACATGTGCTTCAACATACAACATACGTGACCATAAAGGGGATTGTGAAGCTTTGTCATCACATGAGCAACCTTTTGGGTAAGTAGTGAAATTCATTTCATCTCCCTGTAATACTGAAATAAGCTTCAGACAGATAAGTGTTTAAAATAACCTGATAGGTTACAGAGAAATTTTGAAACCGCTGATAACACAGGGATTAAGGAATGAAGTCTGTGGGAATACAGTGCCAGTGCATTGAATTCTAGGTCATGTTACAATGTACTTCTACAGAAACACATGTCACTAGTAGCAATTTCTATGTAGTATAGTAAATGGGATACATTTATTCCAACACACTTTCTATGGGTATTAACTTGTGTGCTTTGGCGTTAGGATTCTGGACAGCCAGATAGAAGTGTGGGACCAAGGTAGCTCGTGAAGTTGCAGTATGTACATCATTGTGCAACATAATAATCCTTGCCATAAATGCATCCAATCTAAAACTCAACCAATGCCCATGTCTGAAAATGACCTAGCACTACAGGAAAACCAAAATATCAACATACGTCTCCTACACTATAACTCAAGTTACATTCTCTTTAAATTGTCTTCTGACATTGTAACTGATCTTTATGAGTAAGATTCCCAGGCCAGATAATATATTGGCTTTTAAAGGCTCACAGGTTTCCTAATCCAATTCTGCATTGACCCTGATACAGAAAGAGACCACACTGTATGATTGCTATAACAGCTGTGTTTAGATCTACTTGATAAAAAAGTAAACATAAATTAATATTAATAGCCATTCTCCCCGGCATGTGAAAACAAATCAAGAATTCAGACGTACAATGAAGAATATTATGACACTATAGCAGTGAGATAATAAAATGTTTCACGGTTCCATTTTCCAGCTCCATAAAGACTCTGTTTTTCCAAACGGCCTGAAGGCAAGACATTTGTTTATAACTAATGGGTCTTATTAGTGAGTCTAAACCTAATGGGAGTTGTGGTTAGATCTAACCTACAATCTGCTGTTTGTTTCCTCGAGGAGATGGCTTACAGAATACAGAATACTCTGCTCGTGGCATGCACTTTTTTTCCCCTTCCCCCGTAAAATAAAATAAATAAAACAAGATTTTCAGAAACCAAAAATAAATTATATCCATTGTTATTTAAAACACCCTGAAAGTAGTCTTATCTTACCAAAAGATTTCTTGAGCTTTAGTCAAATAAGACCTCTTAGGTATATAGATTTTTCTTCTTTCCCAATGCTTATCTAGCTCATGAATTTTAAAAAGCACTGTTTTGTTAAAATTGCTAATGCTGAATTTTTTTATACCCAGGCATTAGCAATTAAGAAATGAGAGATAATGAGAAGACTCACTGTTACCAAACTTGCTGCTGGTAAAAGGTATTCATTTTCAAACCCACACCCCACTGCTGACTATGGAAATACAACTGGAGGTTAGCAATGTATGTACAGTATATTGAATATCTTGCTAAGTGGGCCTATGGTTCTCATTTACATATGCTTGATAGCTTCTCCATGATGTCCGGTCCCCGATGTCCATTTGCTGAGATCTGGATTTGTTTGCCTAATGCATCGCATCTGAATGGTTACCAAAATGATTGATGATGATGTTGATTATTATTATTGTATAGATGTTTTCAAGGATGCATATACATTCCATGTAGCCTTTTAGAACAGGTATTTTTAGCATAGCGATAATGGACAGCAGATTAAGACTTTTGCCAAATCCAGTTTTACCTGTCACTCGAAGTGTTTCATATCTAAGCTGTTAGACTCTGGGCTGCAACCTAAGAAATTGCTCTGTGACCTGAAAAGAGAGATTTGTTATCAACATTGTAATCTTCTACACAAATCCCGACTGTGTGGCACATATTGCTCCACAGAACTTAAAAAGCATTTTTTTCCTTGCATGAGGATAGTTTGTGTGACTAACAGTCAATTCTGTCCAACGAAGTAAAGAATAAAAAAAAAACTCATGACCTCATGAAAAATACATTTTCTTTCTAATCGGTACCATAAAGATGAGGTATACATTTTATAAGTACATTTCTAAATTAAAATAATGACCTTGTTCAGCCTCAATTTAAACCCGTAAGCATATCCAACAACATATTTCAAATTCCAAAGACAAAACAAATGCTACAAACGCAGCTTAACTTTTGACTTTTCTTGGAGAATGTAGGCCATGAAATCATGCAGACTAGAGCTTGCTGCTCGGTCCACAGGTGGTCTGCTTTAAGCCATTCTTCGGGGGTATGCAATATGTCGGGCATGAACTCAGTAATCAGTAAAGTAAGGATATTGTAAGTGATTTTTTCTTCTTAATTTACTTATGTATTTATTTTAATTGTGGCATGTCTGTCCCCTTAAAAGCCCCCTTGTTTTCACCCTTGGGGGGGCAGACAAATCCAAATCCAAAGCCATTGAAGCATTTATTTCACTTGGTCTATTTGTGTGCTCCTGATCACAGTCCAGAAGCTCTGATGATGCCAGAGTTTCCCCACACCTGAGTCTGAGATTATTTGCAGTTCCATCACCGAATTGAAGAATGTTACAGTATGTGAATATTGAAGGACTCTGTGTTGACAATAGTTGAAAGGATTTTGCCACATTTGAAGTGTAAGTATTTAAGTAAGCACCTCAAACTTGTACTAATCTCTCATTCAACTAAATGCAGTTCAAGCATTTCACCACGGGGTCTTGTTACCTTATATAATTTGTGTTAGAGTTTAATACATTCAGAATTTGGTTGCAGAGAATGGTAACCCAGGGGGGCACTTGGAGGATGTAGACTGTTGAATATTTATGCAGAACTTTCCGCCAATAAATTTGGGATCTGGGGCTCACGGAAAGGACACAGGAACATCGGCTCAGAAAGGCTACCCCCTCCATCCAGGCTTCTGAGGATTTGCAAAAGTCACCTTGACAGATCAGGGTAAACTCATCCCCCCCACCCCATCGTCACTCGTTAGGTGTCCATGATGTTGTGTGTTGGCATGGTTGTCTAGCAGCACAAGGTCCGCAGGTCATTGCTCTGCAGGCTGTATTGGCGCGGATGTGAAAATGGATTTGTCATGTTCCCAGGTTCTTATTCCCAAGTTTATGTTGAAGGACATTTCCCAAACCTCTGAGACCTCTGCTCTTTGCCACTCTGCACTGCTAAAGCTAAACTGTTTTTTCCTGAGTGATGAAGGAAGAGGGGGAGTGACGTGGCAGCATAATCTCAAAGGACAGGAGCTTGTCTGGTCTCCAGATGGAGAGAGCAACACATTTCTTGTCCTTTTTGAATTGTTTGGGAGGTAGTCGTGCATTATGTATGCGATCAAATGAGCAAGGTGGGCTTAGTAACCTTCTCCTCTTCCACGTCTTGAGCACGTTCTCGTGTCTTTTAAGTCATGTGTAAGTGTCATTCTGTGAACAGAGAGAAGTCAGTATATATTGAAGGGAACCTCAGGGGTTGGAAACCAGGCTATATTGTTCTGATTGAATTCAGGGACCTGGAATTGAGGTGGGAATCCACAAAGTTTCCTCTCTCCATTAGCAGAGTACACTCAATTGTGAATCTGTGTTCATGGACTGCAGGGGAAAGCACCAGCATTTATAGTGGTTTCTCAGCACATTTGGGACTTGTTCATATTCACGTGCGTTCTATTGATTTCTCAGTGTTCCAAACGTTTCTATGATGCACCATTGAATCATCTCCGACACCTAATGCAAGGTTACACTTAAAGCTGCAAAACACGTGGCTCACTGCCAACCAGATGAACTCCCCTAAGACGAGCAACCTGTTTTTACTTTTCTGTGTTTTCATAGCTTAACAGTGTGTGTTTGGCTGGCCAGCCTGGGATGAAAAGTTTTGTGTCTTTGAGGGGGAGGGGGAAATGCTTCTAAATTCAGTCTGGCTCAGGAGTCTTCTCTTGTCATTTGTCTTTATAAAACTACTGAGAGGTCTTGAAAGGCAGGTGTACTATGGGTTCTTGAGGCACTATGGCTGGGTGGCTATTACTGATTCCTCCCCAAGAGACTCTAGTTGCTGAAATGAAAGCAGTGTGATTTGCTTTCATTTCCTCTCATTCCTCTATTTTTTTAAAGAACCAGAACAGGGTTTACATATATATATACCACTGCACTGCCCTCTTAGCACCACTACAGTTAAGTAACATATTTGTCATGATTCCTGTCATATATATTTATTTTCCAGCTTTTTTCATATGTACTCTACTTTCATTATTGCTTTTAACATGCACTGTGTGTTTGATCTGAGAGGTGGAATCATTTAAAGGAGCAAATTGGAGGGATGAGTGGCAGTTGAGGATCAGGCTGGGGTAAATAAAACAGTGATTACTTTACTGTGTAACACTTTAAATTCATATATCCTGTGCATGTACACCCCCATTATACTGACCAACAGAAACTCCAAAAGTGGTACTTCTGGCACTTTTTATATTAGGATCATAATCCCAGTTTTTCTACTGTATTATTCCCAGTTAACTGATAAGGGTTGCAGAGGTAATATGGCCCCAAAAAATGCTAGAGCTTACAGCTTTGAAGAGCCCTTGCATGGTAGAATACTTAAATTGAAAAAATAATTTTAGAAGAATGTTAACAACTGTTTTACCTGGGGTCTGCAATACAAATTAGATTTGTTCCTTGTACTGACACAAACAGAAGGGAAACGGGCTGCCATCGAGCAAGTCAATATTTCATAGTGCTCACACACAGGCCTGCTGTCGATACTGAGCACTGGCAAAGGTATTTAGATAATAATTTTAGCTCACAGAAGATCTCAAACTGTGAACACAAAAATGAAATGAATGACATTTGAATAAGCAATACACAAAAGCGCCCTGAAACAGAGAACACAAAATAGGACTTGAAATGCAAATTACAGTCATTTTTTAAGCATGTCCAAACAACAAATGTGTTTACCAATACAAGCACGTTTTGAAGAATGAGAGAGAATAAGACACTTGTTGTTTTATTTATTATGCCCCCTGGAAAGCCGCAGCAGGCAGTGGTGCAGGACAAATTTTGTATGGTGATTGTATTGCAATCAAGATGTTAGAATGGACATTTATTCATTCCATCAAAAAAAAAACCATCCCCAGCTTTCTGTGTACCACATCCCATGCAGTGATTGTCAATGGAGAGAGAAACAACCTACACTTTATTCCTTGAAATTAAAACACCATTATTAGTTTGCCTGAAGGCAGTAACATTGCAACCAATTTATAGTTTTGGTTTTAAACCTCCGAAGAAAGATTTAAGGTGTTAATAGTCTCAAATCATTATATGATGCATAACAAATTCAGTAGCTATAGCAACTTCTATCTCTGCTGTATCCATTCTTTATTAAAAGTTAACTCCTTAATGAAATCAGTTATAAATAAGTATATCCATTCTCTAGCCTATGTTTAATTTTGTACACTATGTTACTCTTCATTTATAACACTGAAATATCTAATACGCATTTAAATTATATGTATTGTTTATTTATTGTTTCTAAATGACTTAATATTCAGGGTCTTCAGCTTATATACTTGTATATTTATTTGTCATAAGTGAAACATGATGAATTTAATTAAGGTAATAAAAACAGAAGGGCCCAGGCAATGCCATGTGCAGGCCTTTGTTTTTGAAGAGATGATAATCAATATTGACCCCGATGTATACACACCACTGCTAGGATGGTATTTGACAAGATTCAGCTTTAGGGAGCTTACTGTTATTTAATGCATCTATTAGCTCTTTAACCCCAGCATTATGAACACGGGGTGTGTAAACCATAGCCCTGTATTGTGCTGAACAATTTTATGTATCGACTGAGGTATAAATCATCCGAAACACCCAGCAGTGTTGGATTTCTAAACCTTTTTAAAGCTAATTGCAGAATTAATAGATATCATCTCTCTGCCTCAATGTCACCTCACAGCACAGACGGGGGCGTGTGCCGTTCTCTCTTGGAGCCGGGGGCTGCTGGGGCCTCTCTTGGGGCAGCTGTAATATATCCGCAGCGTTTCCTACGTCCCGCCGTGGTGCCAGGGAGCCGCCCAAGCACCTAGCCTGCCACCCCAGCACGAGGGGGAGCAACTGCATTCCCAGCACAAGGGCAGGCTGAGGCCACTCTCCAAAAAGCAGATTTTATTGTAATAAAAAGTAGTTCAAGTAAAGAGCGGTTCATTTGTCATTTATGACAGCGCTGTTGCTCATTGGTGGGATTGTGTAGCGCTGCCCTCGGGGCTGGATTCTCCAGTGGGGGAGCCTCTCCGATACAGATATGGCACCTCTGCTGCTTTATCTTCTAAATTAACTGGGGACTAAGGGGTGTAGTTTCTCCACTGGTGTATCCACGTGCTTTGTATAATTCACATCCAAAGACTGGGCTTCGATGATTCTGTGCGTTTATCATCCACCGCCCACACCCCACTTCAAATCAAAGTCAAGCTTTATTTACAGACAACAAGTCTTCCTGATTCTTCCAACGCTCTTATAAAATTTCAGCCCGCTTTCCACCTCCTTGTTTGCCTCGATTTCCTTCAGTGAATCTTAATTTCTTTTCAGGCAAAAGATAACTACATTCCACTGTGCTTCAAACTCCACATCCTCAGCTGGCCTCCCCTCCCAAGCTCCCGTTCCTCTCTGTAAATAGCTGCTGGGTTAGATGTGTGTGAGAGAGGTCTGCTGTCTGTTTGTAAATCATGTCTAATGAGGTCGACAGTTGATTGAATTGTCTTCGGTGTCTGTATTTGATGTGCTGCTCTGAACGGAGTAAGCTATGAGTAATGTTACAGAAGCTGTCACAGGCAGCGGGCGATAGATGAACTTGCTGATCTCCGGAGGCGAAATTCCTTTGGAATGCAGTTTGGCACCATATGTGGCCAGAATGCCAATGGGAGTTCTTCACATCGGGATTCAGGGTGTTCAACGCACACCCAAAAGGAAGGACAGAGTTCAATTTTTCATCCTCCTTCATTGACAATATGAAGTGTGTTGGGATGTTGTGGCAGGGGTTTTTCACTTTTTAACTCTTATTGTAAAACTTGGAAATCATTGCAACAGAAAATGTATAATCGTAAAAGTAAACATAGTCCATACTAACTCTGTTGATACACTTTTATTCTGTTGGATTCATTTTATCTTTTTTCTCCACTATTATTTAGTCATTAACTTGTGTGCTCATTTTTCTGAGGCAAAATGGCATGGTTGGAAAATGTGGCCATTTGTTTGCGGTTTGTTTGTTGTTATTTTTTCTAAATTTATGACATGAAAGGAAATCTAATCAGGTGCGAAAATGGAAGATCTTTTTATGCTGAGACATATGTTGAGCCATTGGAAAGAAGGCACATCCTTAAAAGCCCCAGTATGCATTAAAACACAAACTACAGTATAGGTGTTTAGATATAACTACCATCATTATATGGTTGCTTCAGCATTTCATCTGCCCTTGAAAACAGGATGTATAAAAGTCCTTGGGCTACAGAATTTCATTGAGGTTTAAATTGAAAAACACACAGTCTCATGGGACTCCATGGAAGAAACTACATAAACCTCTCACAATGTAGAATCTGAGAATGTGATAATGATGTATGTGTCTTTTCCCTCCTTGTCCAAATAAATTAACTTTGTAAGTATGTAATGCCCACAACCCATAATCTTCACGTTCATTTGATTTTTGGTTTGATAGACACCTCCAAGCTTATGCTAATTTCTCATCTGCAATAATTTACTGAATATCTTAGACATGTACTTTTATATACAGGCCTTCAACTCCCCTGCTTTTTTATATTTGTGCCCTTTATCGATATTCTAGAGCTCCCGGATTTTGTCCCCCAAAATTGGGCATTATATTTCATGGATATACTTGGTCATATATCTTTTTGTATTTGGGTTTACAGATAACACAGGATTTATTGCCTTAGTCTTGCACAGTCAAGGTGAGCTGCCAAGATATGCATGGTGCACAGTGCACACGCTGCAGATGTGTGATAAAGCACATATCACACTATATAAAACGGAACACATTTGTTCATTATGAATCACGCCAGGACATCCATGCATCTTCATTTGAATGTTTTCAGCTGGGCCTTCAAAGCCACTCGGTCCTTTTTTCATAATTACTAATGATTCTTCTGCTTAATTCTTATTCTTATTCTTATTCTTATTACACATGTTGATCAGTTGAGCTCAGGCAGCTAACAGCCTTTATACCACTGTTTTACTGATTTTCATTTTATTTTGTGCAGTTAAAATGAATATGCAATCTATGTGCCTCTCCCCAGGTACTTGTCACTGAAATGTCCTAATTCCTCTTCTCCCTCCATCCCATTGGGGGAAGATATTTGTACTGTCATTCTCATTATTTTGTTGTTGTGCGATAGACAGACAGATAGATAGATAGATAGATTGGTAGATAGGTAGATACTCTATGAACATATAGAAAATACAAGCACACAGTTAAATCTGCAATATGTATTTGTCAAGACTGCAGTCTGAATGGCCCCAAAACTGGAATACTGGAGACAGGTCAGTTAATAAATGAACACATGAATTAAGCATGAAACGTTTGCTAAATTGACACTGTTGCCTAATTGCTAGAAAGCAGCCTTATTATACAATCTAATATATTTTATGAAATGTAATTTGTTTTCACGGAAGCATTTGTTTTCACACTTACTACTTTTTCTTGTTTTTTTCTGGAACCCATACAGCACTTTCTGTCCTATCTCCTGTAAAGACATTACTTGATCATGAATGTAATGCTAATTAGCTGTTCACGGTGACTGAACGGTCTAAAGAAGCCAATCACAGGTTTCGTCAGTGAAGAGCGTGCAAACCAAAACATCCAATCAGGCGACCAGATACATATGCATGCATTGTATAACTCTGTGTTTTCAAGTGTTTTAGGTGAGTCTGTGGTTCAGATAGGTTGAAAGACGTGATTCCAGGTGTACTGGGTTCCCAGAGCCACATGGCAATGACTAGCCAGAGTCTTCTAGTAGGCTAAACCTAAGTAAGAGCAGATTTATTATTGGAGGGCAGGTAGGAATCTAACCCTGAATTTCATTGTTCAAGGCATGCTCAGTACTGCATGGTCAGTCGGGAACAGCCTGGCAAGGTGGAAATCATCCACGTTAATCCACTCTAGAAATGCAGTCCAGAGAAGATCACAGTTGTCCAGTCTTTTTCAGTCCCTCCTCCTGCCATTTACAACAAAGGTCAGTAGTGCTGATGCGTCTATTTTGTTTGGTTGCTTTGTTTTTCTCTTGAGAGAGAGAGCTGAGGAATTCTGCATTAGGAATAATTTAGTGTGATATTCTTTTCCATCAGTTAACATTGTGTGGGCAGAAAGGATAAATCATGTCTTTCTCCCTTAGTGTAATAATGAGCCGAGAGAGAGAGAAACGTATGCAGATGGGGTCCCAGAGCAGTGTCATATCTCTGTGCAGTGTGCAAGAAACAGAGTTCATCTTGTCTTCATTGCAATGGAATTGAGTCCTGTAATGTCAAGGCATGGCAAATTTAGATTGGATCATGAGAGAATGGTGGGAGCACACTGCCAGTCCCAGGTGGACAAACCAATAGAAGGGAAAGTAGGAGGCCAATGGTAGGGGTTTAAGATGTAAATGTTTTGTGATTGATTGCCACAGGATTTTTTACAAGTCCTTAAAGCCTCCGTTCAATGAACCTTTATAGGTGCAACTCAATAAATGTGTCCATGGAACTCTGGAGACTCACACAAACAATTCTGTTCAGCCGAGTCACTGCAGATCCTATTATCCATGGCCTATACCGGCTTTGAACACCCAGCCCAGTGCAGAGCCCCGTTTTTTCATGTATACAAATTATATAGGCTATAAGCTACTAAAGTCAAAGGATGGAGCCTGTGGCCTACCTCTGATTCACAATTAAGCCTTTGAGAAGCAAGTTCACCCCCTATTCTATTTGTATTTTAATGACTTGACTTATCTTCAGCTGGGTAATGATCAATTTAAAGCATGCATCTCTGGGAAGACACGGAAAAAATAAAGTTGCTCTTGATGTTTGGAACTTTGTAACCCTACCCCCCCAAAAAAAACACAACAGCATTTATACACTAGAAGTACCAACATGCACAGACCCCGTGTCACGGAATGAGAAGTACCGAGCTCTCTGCAAATCGAAAGTGATCAGACCACATTTATTTGATACTTTCAGGATTGAAATTTAAATTACCATTTAAGAAAAACAAGAAGAAAAAGCAGCAGCAGCAGCAAAGTGTGATAGCTCTGATTATTAATAACTAAACATGCATTTTCTTTATAATCACATTCCTTTCCCTGTGAATTCTCCATAATTAACTTTTATCTGTTGTCTTGCAAGAAATGTGCTTTGACACCTTTATCTTGAAGAGCCATCCTGCCACCTAGTGGGCATTTTAATCTACTTCTCTGACAGGGTTAAGGGCTTGTTGCACCACAGTTTTCAGAGAAAAATAATATTGGGCTTTCTTTAGACTGCTTTGCAGCTAGAGTAACTGTTACTGAGCACCTACGCTCATATGTCTGTGCTGTGGAAATAAATATTTTACTACATTCCCAAGGGTCTAAGGTTGGTATTTGTTTGGAG
The DNA here is from genome assembly GCF_036373705.1 of Amia ocellicauda. Classification (NCBI taxonomy): domain Eukaryota; kingdom Metazoa; phylum Chordata; class Actinopteri; order Amiiformes; family Amiidae; genus Amia; species Amia ocellicauda. The sequence goes on from NC_089860.1 coordinate 23,040,432, forward strand.
ACTCTAAAGCCAATGTAATTATTTTTACTGACTGTGCGAAACATTAATTCTAAACACAGAAACATAAGATTAATAAACAGAATCCTGGGTTAAAAAAAAGGAAGGAAGTCTATTACATAAGTGTACCTTATATACACTATATTATTAAACACTGTATTGTTTCTCTTGAAGACATGCATTCTAAATAGCCAGCAGATGAGAATCAGAAATTGCAGAGAAGGGTAATATAATGATACTGAAATGTTGTTAAAATCATCATGTACAATACAAAGAATGAGACTTTATAGTCTGTCATGTTTATATATTAAAAAAAAAAAAGAAACTCCCATTAGCTGTGTATGGATATGGAAACCAAACCTGTTACTGCAGTTTTATTCTCCTTCTTTCCAAGACTGTTTAAAGTCCTATATTATAGTTTCCGTTGCTAATATTTGAACAACTTGCAGCTCTGTCCACAATGTCTTATACAAGACTAACTAATCAGGAGGCTTCAGCAAAGGAGTAATAAGACACAATTGTAACAGATAGCTGCAGGTTGATAATCGATTTATATACAAGAGAAGAGCCAACTTTTAATTAAAGTGTTTTCACATTGTTCTTTATTGCAGTGTGTATGTTATGTACACAAGGAGAAATGCTCAGTGACAATTAGACGTTCAAACAGTTGCTTAATGTGTAATTGGATGTAATGTCTTTGGTTACCGAATTGTTCCAGAAAGTGTCTAAGAAGTTGAATTTGTTAAGTGCACTGTAATTATAGATAATTTTGGTGTAATTAAGTGCACTGTAATTAACAATACCTTCTTTAAAGTGATACTGTTAATTAACTTTCCAATGTATTAATCAGATCTGTTTGGAACAAAGTCCTCAAGATGTAAAGAATGGTTGTGCTTGAAAGCCTATCTCTTTAGGTAAGACGAGCTAAGGTTTATTTTTATTTTTAATATATTCTTCTATCTCATCCAATGAATAAAAATGCTATCTGTGATATGTTAACCATATATTTCCTATTTATATCAATCCTGACTATTCATCTCTAGCTACAAATGTGAATGTCTTATTTGTATGACATTAATCTTAAGGTATTTTTGCCTGACACAATGATTATGATTATTTTGTAGACGAAACAGCCAACCTATTTCTTTAATTTAAGCACAACGTATCCTAAATAAATACCCAGACTCAAATACTCAAAAATTAACATGCAACTCTTAGCATGGATAATTGGCAACAAGATATGAAATGTCACATAATGTGCAATAATCTGCAGTCAGCCATTTAACTGCCTTCTGGAAAACCACTGTCAATACAGGGAGTTTTTTTTCTTAATTATACATCAAGTAAATAGCTTTCTTTACAAAAGATGTAACCCAGAAGCATTTTTAAATATTTTTCTTCTGTTGGAAAATGTATATCATCTATTCTACTCACTGCAGGCCAGTGCATTAAAGGCTGAAAAAGTGAAAGCATTGCTGTTAAAAGCATAATATATTATACAGCAAGAATATAACAATGAGATTGTTTCAAATTGTGTAGATTTTCTGCTAGTCCATAATCTCCATGCTAAGCTGTGTCTGGAAATGTCACAGAAACATTTGTGCTTCAGTGTTGGCATTTGTCCTCTTGTGGAATGGACTTGCAGCCGTCCCCTTTAAGCTGTTTCCAGAAATCAACTGAGAACCGAAATGTATTCTGATGTGTCAGCTCCTCAGAAATCATAGGATTGCGATGGTATGTGCACAGAGACGGCTGGCTAGTCCCTGGGAAAGCAAGCGTGCCATGGAGTCTATAGTTCCACATGGCAACCCGCTTTGGGAATCCTTCAGCAATTGCCTGGCAGCTAAGAAATGCATATGCTCCAGTCTCCTGCAGCATTTATGTCCTTTTTTTAATGAGAATTTTTGTTCTGAATAAACTATTGGAATTCAATTTTTTGTAAATGCTAATGACCCCTGCATTAAGAGGTCATATTCTTTCCAGCGAGCCAATCCATCAAAAACGGTCAAGCTTTAAATCAATGTCATATTTGTACTGACTCACATCTTTGACATCTACATTGCCAGCCCCATCCAACGCGGTCCTACGATCGCACATGAACACACAGACCTGTACCTTTAATTTAAGTAACAGATGGATTCTCAGTTACACTCTCAGTTGCTACCGGTGTGTTAAAATCAACTTCTGCATTCTCCAGTGTTTTATTTAAGCAGGTAGATTTAAAACCTCTGGAATGGCCACAAAATGATGTCAGAACCACCCCCATCTGCCTTTGCCACTGTCAGTTTTATGATGCACAACACCACTGTGAAAGCGCATGTTCGTGTAGCAGAGGGTTTAGGGAATGCTTTGCTGTCTGATAGAAATATTTCAGAGAAGTATAAAATAGATACAATCCAGCTGGCTTAGAACAAAGAGTACTAACTGTCTTCCTCAGGAGCCCATTCCAATACATTTGAAAGATCTTATCAGTTTTCACTTTTCTTGCCAGTTGCATTTAGCCCTCCACATTAACACTAAATAATAATTAAAAATTAACATTGATAACCATCTGTATGCACACCATAATTACATTCTCGATTCAATTAAAAGTAGTAAAGTGCTTCATTCAGAGTTATTACTGAATAAAAAGGCCCTATAGATGTGTGATTGTTGAAGGGCCATCAGCGTGTTGATGACCTCAGAATCCTTTTGTCCTTTCCTGATTACCAAACAGATGCCAGTAAACGACACATGGACCAAAATTGTCTAAGATCCTTCAACAATAAGTAAACTTATAATATCTACAAAAATCCTTATTGCACATTTAGAAAGAAAAAACATTGTGTGCCACACATCAGTCCCTCCCACCTGCCCACCCCATTATGAACTTAAAAAAAGTACTTTAAAGAAGAATCCTGAACTTCAGCCAATGTCAGAGAAATGTAGTTCTATTAGAAACTGGTCATAAATTTCATATTATTTTCCTCACGTGTGTCATTTCCCAAGGAAGTGACAAAAACTGAAATGCAAATGTATAATTACGGTCTAATAACCCCCTTAATCTATTACAATAAGATTTAACGCTAAATATTGACAAAATATTCAAATGGTAACAATATCTTGTTTGGAGAGAATTATTTTGCATATTTCAGCCTCATTTTGCATTTTAATTTTGTTATGCGGTTAAATTTGGGTTACATTTTGATCCGGGCTAGGTTGACTGTTAGAGCCCCAAGTACATTTAGGCATTCAGTTAAGATTACATTTCTACTGGCAAAACAGAAGCAGGTGTAGATTTGTCTGGGTCTAGCCTGAAGTTTGTGTGTTGACAAGGGTTGGGCTTCAGGCTGTTGTTTGGCCTTAAAATGAGGAAGGTAACCTGCTGATGTAATACAGTGAAAAGTGTCTCCATTCTGCACTGCAATGCATGATCACGGTTTAGCATAAATAATCAGATTATCATTGCCATATCTCAATGAAATGAACATTTGATCCAGAGTGCCCAGTAAACTTAGGGTTTTGAAGAGGTTAGGGGTGATTTGTTGCAAATGTGAAGTTTATTTTTATTCCTGGCTAAGATACCATGTTTACAGTACATTTTATTATGAGTGATGGTCTTTATTGCTGTAATTTTCTTTATTATTCCCAGAAAAACAACCCACTGGCAAACATGAGGAGTGCGGTGTAAAGCTGTTAACTATCGTCCTCACATTTCAATCAGCTCCGCGGCTGGATTTTTCCTTTCCTCAGTTTGTTTTGTGTGCAGCTCTCTGTGAGGCCTTCTCCTTTTCAAAAGCTTAAATCTGACAAACATGTATTTGCCTGAAACTTAGGTTAATGTTAAAAGCGCAATAATAATTTTGCTTCAGGTTAAAGCAAGAGAGATAAAGACGGAGCGCTGGGACTAAACTGTTGTGCTGTCGATTCTCCCCGGAGGTTGTTCCTCTAGGGTACATAGAGCAACTTTCCACAGCAGTGTGAAGAGTCTCCAGCTCCCACTGCTTCCAGCTCTAGAGACGAGCACTGAGTGTCCAAAACTATCAGTTTAACAGCTTCATCGAGCCTCCAAAAAGATCTATCAATAAATGCAGTAAAGTAAATGTGAGTTGCAGTGCTGTAGGTCTTCCTTGTATGTATAGTGTATTGTATACTTGTATAGAGTCATAAGAACTATATGAGTTTGTTTCTTATCATAGCATAGCAACTGCTGCTACAATTGCAGGTGGTTTACTCCCTGAAAGCACTAATTGTGGTCTATTTGAGATATGAAAATATGTATTTAATCTAAGACCGTTATAAACATGCATTTACAATCACATTTGCACCCGAAAGTAATGATAAGGAATTGAATATTTGACAGCCATATCAAAGGCGAGTCATATTTGAGATTTGTTTTCATCTATATAAGAAGCATGATACAGGGATATTGAAATCCAATTTTGTTAGCTCTCAAGAAACGTTCAAATTGCAAAAAAGCATTTGAAATTGTCCAAGAAAAAAATGTTAAACCTCATTTTTCATTTCACTCAAGGCAGTTTGCAGTTCACTTTCAATATGTTACTTTCTCCTTTAAAACATGTCAGGATTGAATGGCAGCTCATTCAATGCTGCATTTTTTTTTAAGCTGAGAGTCTGGAGAATTAGAATGTATTTCAGGTCTGTAGCAAATGGTGCATTGCAACATTTCACACAACGTGCGAATGAAGTGTCTGGCTGTTGCTAGGAAACACTTGTAGCATTCCTAAATTCTCCTTGAAATACCAAACCGTATGGTAGATAAGAACTGTACCAAACTAGAATCAGAGTGTATATATATCCACATATACCAATTGAACAAAAAAATACTAAATACAGGCTTAAGGAGCTTCAATGTCAAAATACACTTACAAAAAGCTAAAAAGGTATTCGCTTTCCTAGGTGAAAACTATGATCTTCGCCCTGGATAAGGGCGTCTGCCAAGAAATAAAAAAAATAATAATAATAATCTTTCTCTTTCTTCTTTTTTTTTTTTGGTTCTGTACCATATGGTCTATGAAGTCAGCGGTGTTTAATCCCTGCAAAGATATATTTGATTATCTAAGTGAAGGGCTGGAATTACTCTCACGCTCTGTGAATCTGAACTTTCTCCCACATTAAAATTCAGTCTCTGCAGCATTAGCACTGTCACTCTGCTACCGATTGAAGCTCCTTGGTGTCTTAAAGCTTGCCAGGCTCCCGTATTTCATATTTGAATCCTACCTTGATTGTAAAGCTGCAGCTGTTTTCGCAGTGTTTCCGTGATGCAGGTGGCCCATGTTTTGCCCACCTGATTTTTGTGTTTTCTTCCCATGATCATTTTGATTTGTGGGTGTATAGTAAACATATCTTGTTACATTTTGTGCAATTAATATTTTCTAAATACAATGTGTTCTTAAGACCTTGTGCAATGAGCCTGAAGCAACCTGTATGAGTATGTCTGTGAGCATTTTTAGTTCAGGATTTAACATCTCTGGGTGGTGCATAATACATGAGATTCACAAGGTTTGGAGATCCTATGGTCTTTTATTTTGTACATACAATTGCAGGAGATAAAACCTTTACCTGGGCAATTGAATCCTTCCAACAAAGAGCCATGTGTGTGCATTCTCTCTCTGACAAATTCTCTCTCTTTACATTTTAATTGCATTTGACAATTGCCTCCGTTGCTTTGCTTCTACCCCTAATCCTAGCTACATTTCATTTTAGAATTCAGTTTAGGGCTCACACCTGAATTTGGCTTGGAGGTGAGCTAGGGTTGGAGTTACATACCTAGCAAACTATCACGTGCATTAAGAGATGTCTGAAGCTTGGTCTTCCCATCACTGATATCACTGTAATCACAGTATAATGTCACACGTTTTGAAAGAGATAAAAGCATACAAATAATCAGTTTTGTGTTTGTTTTTGAGGTTTCAGCTTGAAACACTTTTGATACCTTTTTATGTCTATTTTTGCATTAAATAAATCTGCAGATTTTTTACACAGTAACTTAGAGTCAAAAAGAGTGCCAGTGCAGTCAGAAATGTGTCCAGGTATGTGTTGTTGATTGCCACTATAAATGTTGACCCATTGTGATATGCAGATCTCTACATACAGTAAGGGGAAAAAAGTATTTGATCCCCTGCTGATTTTGTACGTTTGCCCACTGACAAAGAAATGATCAGTCTATAATTTTAATGGTAGCTGTATTTTAACAGTGAGAGACAGAATAACAACAAAAAAATCCAGAAAAGTGCATTTAATTGATTTGCATGTTAATGAGGGAAATAAGTATTTGACCCCTTCGACTTAGTACTTGGTGGCAAAACCCTTGTTGGCAATCACAGAGGTCAGACGTTTCTTGTAGTTGGCCACCAGGTTTGCACACATCTCAGGAGGGATTTTGTCCCACTCCTCTTTGCAGATCCTCTCCAAGTCATTAAGGTTTCGAGGCTGACGTTTGGCAACTCGAACCTTCAGCTCCCTCCACAGATTTTCTATGGGATTAAGGTCTGGAGACTGGCTAGGCCACTCCAGGACCTTAATGTGCTTCTTCTTGAGCCACTCCTTTGTTGCCTTGGCTGTGTGTTTTGGGTCATTGTCATGCTGGAATACCCATCCACGACCCATTTTCAATGCCCTGGCTGAGGGAAGGAGGTTCTCACCCAAGATTTGACGGTACATGGCCCTGTCCATCGTCCCTTTGATGCGGTGCAGTTGTCCTGTCCCCTTAGCAGAAAAAAAAACCCCAAAGCATAATGTTTCCACCTCCATGTTTGAGGGTGGGGATGTTGTTTTTGGGGTCATTCCTCCTCCTCCAAACACGGCGAGTTGAGTTGATGCCAAAGAGCTCGATTTTGGTCTCATCTGACCACAACACTTTCACCCAGTTCTCCTCTGAATCATTCAGATGTTCATTGGCAAACTTCAGACGGGCCTGTACATGTGCTTTCTTGAGCAGGGGGACCTTGCGGGCGCTGCAGGATTTCAGTCCTTCACGGCGTAGTGTGTTACCAATTGTTTTCTTGGTGACTATGGTCCCAGCTGCCTTGAGATCATTAACAAGATCCTCCCATGTAGTTCTGGGCTGATTCCTCACCGTTCTCATGATCATTGATACTCCATGAGGTGAGATCTTGCATGGAGCCCCAGACCGAGGGAGACTGACAGTTATTTTGTGCTTCTTCCATTTGCGAATAATCGCGCCAACATTTGTCACCTTCTCACCAATCTGCTTGGCGATGGTCTTGTAGTCCATTCCAGCCTTGTGTAGGTCTACAATCTTGTCCCTGACATCCTTGGACAGCTCTTTGGTCTTGGCCATGGTGGAGAGTTTGGAATCTGATTGATTGATTGCTTCTGTGGACAGGTGTCTTTTATACAGGTAACGAGCTGAGATCAGGAGCGCTCCCTTTAAGAGAGTGCTCCTAATCTCAGCTCGTTACCTGTATAAAAGACACCTGGGAGCCAGAAATCTTGCTGATTGATAGGGGATCAAATACTTATTTCCCTCATTAACATGCAAATCAATTTATAACTTTTTTGAAATGCGTTTTTCTGGATTTTTTTGTTGTTATTCTGTCTCTCACTGTTTAAATACACCTACCATTAAAATTATAGACTGATCATTTCTTTGTCAGTGGGCAAACGTACAAAATCAGCAGGGGATCAAATACTGTTTTCCCTCACTGTATATTCACTTTGTGGTTATTAAAAAAAAAAAAAAAAGACAAAGTTTAGATTACAAACTAAACAGCAAATCTGGTAATACCAGCTTTATTTTAAAAGGTTTGACATGTCAATAATGATAAAGTCTATCCATGTACAGATAGACTATGTATTATGGTTGTTATTTTATTTGTATTTTTTGCCATTCTATTTCAGATTCCAATCCATAATCTTCTTGGATACTGTAAGTACATTTTTCTAAGCCTCTGATGCTGTTCCTTCATTTTCTTAATCAGTTTTTAATCTTATTAAGCAGCTACCCCCTATTTTAATAATCATAAGCAGTTGGGTTTTATTGGTTTATCTAAATCAAAAGCATGTAGTACCAGGTAAGACACAGACAAACAAAAAGACGGAAGTTAATGAAATGCGCCTTGAATCATGGAGCCCCAAAGGACAGAACTGGGTGTTTTTTCATCAGTTACTTGAGAATTATCTGAAGTGTGATTTAATGCTGCATGGAACAGACGTGGACTCATTAATTAATCACTGTAAGCTGTGCAGTATTGTTATAGCACTGTAGTAGAGTATGTCAGTAACATGACAGATCACGCTTCCTCACGGGACATGCATGATTATTCCTGATTCTGTGAGATCTCATTTTTAAACTGCAGTTGAAGACATCAAACAGTATATTAGTCTAAATCGGTGCTGTAATGACGTAAGGATAGATCAGGTTTATAGCTGTCAGGAGAGAGCCAGGAGATTGGAAAGCTTGTTCCATTTTATTTACTTTACGTTTGCTGATAAGCAGAGCAAGGTAGCCCACTAACAACGTTCAGTCAGACTACGTTTCTTTTCCTCGAGGCTGCTATGAAATTGTGGTTGGCAGACAGGGTTATTGTCAATAAATTACAATTACCCTTTAGTGAGAAGAATCTCATTTCAATTACAGTTACTGGCATTAATTTTCAGGGGTTGGTTAGTGTAATCGAAAGGAATTACCTGTCAGTGAGGGTAAATGCAGCTGTAATTAACTACAACCACTATCTTAACTGACAAGAGATGAGAGGAACCAGTACCCTTCAGTAGTTTATCATCAATGAATAATAAATACCAATTATAATTAGCTAAATTAGAGGTCATGCATTCTTGTGGATTATTATTATTATTATTATTATTATTATTATTATTATTATTATTATTATTATTATTATTATTATTATTATTATTATCATTATTATTATTATTATTATTATTATTATTATTATTATAGCTGTATTTTTGATAAGAAGAAACTGGCTGCCACATTTAACTGTCATGTCAGGATCTTACAGCTTCAAAGAAAAAGGTCAAACCAGTGAAAAGTGATGCCGCCTGTAACAGAATGGGTGGCATCTGCCAAAGCAGCTCATATGTCTGCCCAGGGAGATAGATGAGATGCATACGTGCAGCAAAACGAAATTCAGAGTTGTCATCTGTGATCAATAATCTACCATTTGATCATAATATATAATCTGGCCTCTTGCCTTGCGCTGCTCATGACTTGCCTTTCTTTTCTACACCTCATCTACCAGATCCTGTGTCCTGGGCGCTCCTGTCTTCCTGACACCATTCCAACAGAGTGAGAGGTTGTGACCAATTTGGCTGTGGAGCCTTCAATCCTAAAAGGTAGCCTACTACTGATAATCTGTCTCTTTACCCTACGTCTCTCTAACACCAGACCCGGGCTGACTTTAAGCACAAGCCAAAAGTGAAGCCAGCTTGGAAAGCACTGAAGAATGAAATGAAACATTGTTTTTGATTGTCCCCAAAGAGCCCTCATCATTCCATTGCTCCACAGAAAGCTGAGCAAAAAACAAAATAGGGGGAAAAATGTAATTAGTCATAATGAAGTCTACATCTGTGACCTGAATGACAACAAAGAGCACAGGGTTTGAATAAATGTCCTGCTCATTCACCCCAAGAGCAATGCTAGGTAGATTCAGTCAGAAGCACTAATACCACCACCTGAGACATCTCTCATCATTAATATAAAGCATGGAAATATTAAGAGATATACAAGTACACTGTTATATCAAAAATATTTCATCATTTCTCATATTTGGATCAAAATTACAGCAAAAACGGTGTAGAAGTGTGTAAGGTTGTGGGGCACCTGTCCATTTACAGAATTCCCAGAGATTCAAGCACAAACACTGCATGATTATTGTGTTCTTTAAAGTCATTAGAGAAATGTGCTAAGAATTTAATTAAATCTTAACAAATGCAAATACATATATATTCATATTTATATTTAATTTGGTGCTTCTGCAGATTTCTTCAAATGGCTTTCTGTAATCCACTGGGCTGGCTGTATGATGTACGATTACACCATCATCCTGACCGCCTTCACAGGGGGGCTGGAAGGGCACGTTCAGCCGCACGGGGATGCCAGCACTGATGAAGACGGTTAAACTCTCCAATTCAGGTGGGCCATGCTGCCTCCCTCACACAATTTTAATTGCAAACACCTGCCTGTGTTCCTCGTGTGAATAATATGCAGCGACAACTAAAATCAGAGCTATGGGGAAGTGCAGAAGACACTCAGCTGTTATTTGTGTGGTATTCACAAGTTAATTAATTAAGATTGTGTGGCCAATGGTGTAAAGTGTTAGCACAACTTGCACCGACACTCAGCTCATGGAATTTATTATTCATTTCAAATGCACAGAACAACAGTGGATATGTGTTACTTGTGTTTTATTTTATAGGTTCGATAATGGGTTGCCATGGCTCCAAGGAAGGTGATGACAAGTACAAATATAGTAAAAATATAAGAATATAAGATTCAATATAATATAACTCACTATAAGAATAATTAGTGTAAACTGGAGTGTAGAGAATTCATAAGGCAATGCACATGCAGAAGTTTTGATGAACTCTACATTCCCTGTGACACTTGGCCCTTGCAGCTTGTGAAATGTTAATAATCTCATCAAAGACTAGGAGCGCATAAACATCTGCCAGTAATGATGGTCATTAACGCTACATCTAGAATCGCTCATTAGTTTCCTGTACACACACACATGCACATCCACACATGCACACACACAAAATTGCTCTGATTTACTTTGAAAACCATAAACATTTCCCTTAATTGTAATGTACTGAGGAGAGAAAATAGTTCACAACAGGAAAGATGCTCTCTGAGTCAAACCACAGCCTGTGCAGCCTTTAAAAAAATTATAATCTCATTTGTTTTGGGGAAGCTGAAAGGTCAAATTGGATAGCTGATGATATTTGTCATGAATATTTATAGAAACATTGTTAAATGTGACTTCAGTTTGAATGGTACATGTATAAGTAATGAATATTTGAAACTGAAATAAATTAAAAGCAATTCAGACTGGTGGTCTGAAATTGTAGCAGGGGTGTATAGTAAAGAAGTATTTGTATTTGTAAGTATGTTGTTCGAGTATTTGTACTTAACAGGAGACTGAGTCTTTGATCGTTCTGATAATAGAATGCATTTGTCAACAAAGGCTGTTTTTGTGCATTCAGAGGCAGTTTGGGTGGGTTTTGAAAGATATTAGCCTACACCCTTGCTAATATGGTTCATGTCTCCGACCTTAACAGTTTCATAAAATTAATCAGAATCGCATTCTTCTGAAGTACTTGTCCCACTTTAGAAATTAAGATTTAATTAGATTTAAAGTTTGTTGTGCCATCAGCCTAGCTGAAACAGTTCGCCCAAGGACAGCCACATTTTGCACTAGCTTGAACAGTGAGTTGTGGTTAGAAAAACTGTGAATATTATACAAATGTACATATATATAGAACGTGGGAATGATTAATTATATCGTGGGATCAATTTCAATTTACATAAACAATATGATTATGCTGTTAAGCCCTGCATATAATCCACTTAATGTGAATATTGCTTAATGTAGAAAATGCTCAACATGGCTTTTTACATCAAAACTATAAATTACAAGACTGGCACTATCCAAGTTACACAAAATACTGTATGTTTAAAGTGATAGGCTATTAAAAGCATGAGTGTCTTGTCTTTTCTAAGCCCTATTGTAGCCAAGCGTGAATTACGGCTTAACGTCGTAATCATATCATTTATGTTGGTAGAAACCTATCCATCCTATATTCATAGTATTGGGATGTGTCTAACTGTAAACATACACACTTTGAAAAGTAATGGATATGTTTAAAGCACATTAAGCCATGTTAAGCGTTTTAGACTATCCGTCAGCCATGTTTGATAACAATGGAGATCGATAGTGCCGATGATCATCTAGGAAGGATGCCTGATCTATGCCTCGTATTTTCAAAGTCAGTTAGGACAAGACTAGCAGAAAGAGTTTTCAAGCATGTGGAGAGAACTGCACATGCGCAACAAGATGTGTGAGTGCGCACAGACAAAACTGCAAATGTGAAAACAATACTGAATGAGCACAGCATGGAATTGTAAGTGTAAAATATTCAGTTTTGCATGTACAAGTTTCATTTCTGCACTCGCTAATTTTCACAGTGAATTTATTCCATATTTTGCTTCCTTTTGAATGCAATCCTGTCACATGTAAGACAGCTCGGCGCAGTGGTGATGTAAACCGTAAAAGGGAAAATTACAAATGATGTAGTTCCACAAATCTTTCGCACGATATAAAGAAATCGTTCCCACAATATAATAAATAGTTTCCACATTATTTTTTTTATTATTTAATGTCCCCTCCAAGGCTCCGAATTAATTTGTATTATTTTATTATTATTTATTTATTAGTAGACGCCCTTATCCAAGGCGACTTTAAAAACATAAGAGCATTATAAAAGTGCAATACAGTATACAATTACAGATCAAAACATAATACAATTACAAGTTCAAAATTGCATAAGTGCATAAGAGAATATACAGGTAATACCAGTTCTACATCCTAGATTGTGAGCTAATAATTGCAGACAAGATGTGAAGATAGTTAAGAGGTCAAGGGAAGGGCAAACAATATAAACAACATGAGTACTAGCAATGTAAAAGCAAGTTGTACGATGAAAACTAGATATAAAGTGCAATTGTACAGGAGAGCTGAGCCACATGGGAATAACAGCTAAATTACAGGTACAGTCTGAATAGGTGTGTCTTGAGTAATCGATGGAAGGTGGTCAGGGGGTCTGCTGTCCTGACTTCAGTGGGAAGGTCGTTTCACCACTTAGGGGCCACAACCTTCCCACTGAAGTCAGAAACCCAGACTCCTGAGAATGAGATTAATGACTGAGGAGTAGCAGAAAATAGGACGAGACTCGCTGTGTGTGGTAGAAGGTTGATTCTTTATTCCGGTAGATGCAGGGGAGCCTGACAGGGGAAGTTCGCTCAGTCTCATCATTTCCTAGTTACATTTGGTATTTATTGGGTTTATACAAGACAGAGAATACATTCCTTTTCTTCCTGATTGGTGCAAACAAGATTACTAAGCAGATTGTAACCAATTAACAAGATATATGTAAATTACTTCCTACAAAGACTTATGAATGAAAACCCCTTGATCAAGGATGCTGTCTTGTATACATCATGAGGGGTTTCCTGTCATGTCTACATTTCACCACCAGAGGTCTCTGTTTCCCCAAGTGTTATGTCTCTCCGGTCTTACATTCCTCTTCACCTCATTATTGAATTATTGCCCCTTCTTCCCCAATCCATTAGCACACCTGTTCCTCATTTCCTTGCTTCACCTGCTTCCTGTATGTATACCCCTTTGTCTGCCTTTGTTCTCTGTGAAGTCTTGCCTTCTCTAGGAGTTTGCATTGCTGAGTTGTTATCGCTGTAGAGTTCTGTGTTTTGACCATTCTTATCCTCTCTTTGACCATTGCTCTTTGGATTACCTAGTTAGTGTTGTTTGCCTGATCCCACGACCCCACGCCTGTTTCACGACCTTGATTCCTGTCTTTGCCTACACTGTACTGTTCACCGGCCCTTGACCTCCTGCTAGCCTGACCTGCCTAGTCGCCCCGCACCTGGGTTCACTAACCCATCAAAAAGATCTTTACAGAAGACTTCACCAAAATATGGACCCAGTGGAACATGCTAACATCCAAACAGCTGTGTCTGCCCAGGGTGCCCTCCTTGGAGAACATGACATCCTACTTCATAAGATCTCAGACACGCTGAAAAAGGTGGTACATAGGCTGCCATCTAGTCCACCCTCTGTTGTCCTTCCTGATTCAGCTATTGATGTGGCTGCTACACCAGCTAAAGAGGTGCAATCCATCCATCTAGCTGTTCCTGCAAAGTATGATGGCTCTCCAGATAGATGTGATGGTTTCCTCTCACAATGTTCTCTGTTCTTCGCCCATCAGCCTGCTGCTTTTCCAAATGATTCAGCAAGGATCATTTTTAAGATTTCCTTACTTACTGGAAAAGCCCTCCAGTGGGCATCTGCCATCTGGACCCAGCAGCCAGAAGTTACCAGGTCTCTGATGTCTTTTCTAGTGTTCGATCATCCAGCCGGAGAAAGGATGCAGGGAAACAGCTTCTTGCCCTCCATCAAGGAACTTCTTCCGCTGCGGATTATGCTTTAAAATTCAGAACACTGGCTGCCAAAATTAAGTGGAATGAACGGGCTCTAATAACAGCCTTCCAACAGGGTTTAAACTCTGAGCTGCAGTCCAAACTGGCTTGTCGTGATGAGGCACTTGGAACAGCTCATTCAAATTACTGTCTGCTTAGACAATTTACTGAGGACCAGGCAGAGATGTTCAGTTTCGGACTTTATTCTTTACACGGTTTCATTTCACCATAACATATCACCCTGGATCAAAGAATATGAAGCCTGATGCCCTTTCTTGTCAGTTTGATACCACCTCTATCCCTGCATCCACAGAGTCCATACTTTCCCCTTCCTGTATTGTGGCTCCTGTCCGCTGGGAGATCATGGATCAGATTCAACAGGCCCTTATCTCCGACCCAGCTCCACCTAATTGCCCATCCATTCTTATCTTTGTGCCTACCTCCGTACGTCCACAACTTCTCAGATGGCTACATTATATACCTGCTTCTGGACATCCTGGTATCTAACACACTCTCTCCATGGTTAGACAGAAATTCTGGTGGCCCACTTTAACCTCGGATGTCACACGTTTTGTCAAAACCTGCCCATCATGTGCCCAGACCCCACGCCTGTTTCACGACCTTGATTCCTGTCTTTGCCTACACTGTAATGATCACCGGCCCTTGACCTCCTGCTAGCCTGACCTGCCTAGTTGCCCCGCACCTGGGTTCACTAACCCATCACGAAGATCTTTACAGATGCTAACACAGCAGGTTTTGTTAAACAATAAGATGGAGGGCAAAAACAGAATATAGGGCCTTAGAGATAAGAGAGCTATATTTTCAAATTATAGAAACAGTCAGATTTAAAACGCTAGAAATGTGAAATTTAGTTCTTCAATGACTAATGTTATTCGATTACCTCAGTCGATAATCTGATTTTATAGCCTTTATGTTTATAGCCTAATGTTACATTTTGTTAATAGTGAATACAAATGAAAGAAATGTCCAGATCTGTGCCTAAAGAACATTTATTTTTGGTTGGACTAAAGTACCAAAAGTAAAAAATACATTTTGTGATTTCAGGCCACTTGAAAGTAGATACTTTTGACTTTTATTCAAGTACTGTTTGAATGGGAACTTCAGACTACTTTTTACACCACTGCATTGCAGTAACAATAATAAACGTGACAATATATTCCATCCATGTAGTTCCGCTAATCATGAAGGATCCCAAAGCACTTTATGATTGGTAAGGGACTTGCTTCATGCAGCCATCTGGGTGATGCACAGCAGACATTATGTGCCAGAAGCTCACAGATAAGTTGGAAAAGTGATGAATGAGTCACATTTTAAACTCACAACACAGCAATTTGGTCTCTAGAGCTTTATGTGAAAAGAAGTATAACTCTCGTTAGAAATCACATCACTAAATAGCAATTGATCTTGCCTATGTGTGGTGATTTCCTTTTGCTTGAGAGTATTAGCCATCTGCACTTCCTGTTTTAACCAGTAGACTGCATCCTACCATTACTCAATACAAACCTGCTGTGTCTGACATCTACCAGTAGATGGAGATCTTTACCAGCTAATCTACAAAGCCTACACTACACCACGCAAAGACACAGATACCTCAATAAATTAGACATGTCACATGAAATTAAAGCAGGCTCTACTGCCTGAAACTAGGTCAGATGTATGGGAAATGGAAGAGCAAACCCTCTGGACTCTTGAATCTTTAAAACCTAAAAGAAGCTACACAGGAGTAATAATTCTGAGGTGTGATTACTAATATAGATTAATATTGTAGACTAATATAGATTCTGCAGATTCTTATGTATGTGTAAATTACTTGTCTGTGTAAAACTGCAGTTCTCATATTCTCTTACCACCACCTTTCAGTACTATGCACTAAGATGTGGGTTGAGCATAACACATTTGTTAGTGAAGTGAAGTGAAATTAGAATAACCATCTTACAAATGCCAGCCACACCTTGGAATACAAACACAATAAATTACTAGTTATTCTAGATGGGGCATTCTAAAATTGCACATCATAGATAGATAACCACTTGTTTAATGGTGCTAATATCTAGTTAAATCCTTTCTAAAATAATAATAATAATAATAATAATAATAAAATAATAATAATAATAATAATAATAATAATAATAATAATAATAATAATAAAGAATTCAAAGGACTATTGCATTTCATTACTTGTCATGTTTATTAGAAAACTAAAAAAAAACCATTAGAAGATGCACCATCACAATTATGAAATCACTCAAATTATCAATCACATACTACACAGCCATTATAGGACTTCTATTTTGGAAAAAAAAATCTTGCAAATTCACCACAGAGAGCAATACAGATTTTCAGGGTAAAAATGTGTGCACTTTTTCAACAAAATGTTATGGTATGTCCTGCTGGACACATTTTAGGGGATTTTGAAAACCTGTGCTCACCAACACTTGTATTGATTGCATTTATTTGATATAGAAATAAATCTGTATGTATGCTGATGTCTTGAGAAGACAAGGTTTGGTTTGGCAAGTTACATTAAAAAAAGCCCAGCTATTGGCGTTGTGTACGTAAAGATTCCCAAAAAGTTAAATTCAGTGATTTTGCCAACATGGGGTAAAAAGGCAAAAATGCATTTCTAGAAACAAACATTTAGGGGTAAAGAATGGTTTCAACACAATACCACCTACAGTAAGATTCTGCATCAAGAATGATTGCTGACAAAATAAATCAAATTTTCTATATCCATGTTCATTTCCGTTTTTATGATTCCTACAATTGAATTGTGTGTTTGTGTGGGTGCTTGTTCTATAAAGCAACCCACCACTTTTCCTAACCATTTCTTATTGGTTTCTGCAGTTGGTGAGGCTTATGTAGTCATGTTTTTCAGTAGTGTAAACTAAATTAACTTGAGCAAACAACTGAAAACAAAGCCTAAGCAATAAAGATGGTGACAAGTTAAAAATGACAGTGAATTAAAGGTATTCAAATGTTTTTTAATCAATTATTAGTTCAAATTAGATATTTTACAAAATGTAAGGTTTTTCTTACAAATTTAAAAAGACGATGTTCCAAAATAACCCCATGACAGCTACACCATTGTTAACTAATTATGAAGCGTAGGTTTAGTTTTTTTTTTTAAAGGATAACAATTCCCATAAGCCACATATATTACATAAAGCGCGCCTTTTGATAGGGACCAAAAGTGATTGTATTGTTTTTTTATATATATATATATATATACACTCACCTAAAGGATAATTAGGAACACCTGTTCAATTTCTCATTAATGCAATTATCTAACCAACCAATCACATGGCAGTTGCTTCAATGCATTTAGGGGTGTGGTTCTGGTCAAGACAATCTCCTGAACTCCAAACTGAATGTCTGAATGGGAAAGAAAGGTGATTTAAGCAATTTTGAGCGTGGCATGGTTGTTGGTGCCAGACGGGCCGGTCTGAGTATTTCACAATCTGCTCAGTTACTGGGATTTTCACGCACAACCATTTCTAGGGTTTACAAAGAATGGTGTGAAAAGGGAAAAACATCCAGTATGCGGCAGTCCTGTGGGCGAAAATGCCTTGTTGATGCTAGAGGTCAGAGGAGAATGGGCCGACTGATTCAAGCTGATAGAAGAGCAACTTTGACTGAAATAACCACTCGTTACAACCGAGGTATGCAGCAAAGCATTTGTGAAGCCACAACACGTACAACCTTGAGGCGGATGGGCTACAACAGCAGAAGACCCCACCGGGTACCACTCATCTCCACTACAAATAGGAAAAAGAGGCTACAATTTGCACAAGCTCACCAAAATTGGACAGTTGAAGACTGGAAAAATGTTGCCTGGTCTGATGAGTCTCGATTTCTGTTGAGACATTCAGATGGTAGAGTCAGAATTTGGCGTAAACAGAATGAGAACATGGATCCATCATGCCTTGTTACCACTGTGCAGGCTGGTGGTGGTGGTGTAATGGTGTGGGGGATGTTTTATTGGCACACTTTAGGCCCCTTAGTGCCAATTGGGCATCGTTTAAATGCCACGGCCTACCTGAGCATTGTTTCTGACCATGTCCATCCCTTTATGACCACCATGTACCCATCCTCTGATGGCTACTTCCAGCAGGATAATGCACCATGTCACAAAGGTCGAATCATTTCAAATTGGTTTCTTGAACATGACAATGAGTTCACTGTACTAAACTGGCCCCCACAGTCACCAGATCTCAACCCAATAGAGCATCTTTGGGATGTGGTGGAACGGGAGCTTCGTGCCCTGGATGTGCATCCCACAAATCTCCATCAACTGCAAGATGCTATACTATCAATATGGGCCAACATTTCTAAAGAATGCTTTCAGCACCTTGTTGAATCAATGCCACGTAGAATTAAGGCAGTTCTGAAGGCGAAAGGGGGTCAAACACAGTATTAGTATGCTGTTCCTAATAATCCTTTAGGTGAGTGTATATATATATGTTACTTCAGTTAGATACGCATTGAAGCATCCAGAGCCCTCAAACTAACTCAATTTCATGCGTTTATAACTGCCCTTCGAGCATATGGTTTTGCTTGGCGCACAATCACTCACTGTATTGAAGGTTTTTTTTTTTTTCCATAATCACTCACAAAATTAGAAAGCATTTTTATGAAACAAAAATGTGGGAAAAAGAAAAAAATGTACACGTTGTAAGGTGCTTACATTAGATTTATTTGTTTAGCTTTTTTTGTTTTTAATTTTTTGGGTTACATTTTGCATACATATAAATTCAGCACAAGATACATGTGTAAATAAATCTGATCATAGTACACTCATTTGCATAAAAGGCAAAAGCTAATTTTGGTAAAACACTAACATTAGATTACCTAAATATTAGACATTTGGCATTGAGTTACTCCCCTTTTAAACAGAGAAATATTGTAAATCCCCTTGAAAACCGACATTTTGAACGAGGGAATATATTTCTGTGCCTTGGATATCTCCTTTGCAACATTACATCATAGTACAACATACTAGATTTACTACTCAAACCAGCGACTTCTAATTTAATTGACCACAGATTTCACCTTTTTCAAGCAATATAACAATAATTAATTTAAATACTTCTTCCAAATCAATTTTTTTTTATATTGCAGTTCTACTTGCCATAACTGTAATATTTAAACCAAAATTATTTTAAATGTTATGTTCTGTTGCCATTTTAATTAGAAGTGATCCATTTGCATATGTGCCTGAATGAGCGAATGAAAGAATGCCAAACCCATGCCCATTCTAGAACAGTACCTCACACTTTACAGAGCAACAAAAGTATGACTAGTTGACAGTATCTGCCCTTAAAAATTAATGCACATGGACACCACTGCAGAAAATACATTTCCAGTGATGCATGTATTTTTTCCTGTGAGTTACAAGGACAACAGACACATTCGAATTATCCTCACATAAGTAGCTCTCATCAAATCAGTGTCCAACTTTCAACATATTATAATTAAAACACCACTCCTCCCAAAACCAACCACCACTAGGTTTCCACTATCTGTCTTAAACACCCTGGTTAGTGTAGCTGTGGTTGGTATCACCCGTCTGATAAACGACTTGCCGATTTATTTTTCCTAATCATAGTCTTGAACATTTGCTGACCCACTTGAACCAGATTCCAGCGTAACTAAATCTGACTTTCACACTGCCAGCTGTATTTTATAGATATTCTTTTGATAGTGGTATATTGACACTCACAGTAGCCGAGCCCAAAATCTGTCCATCAACAGCTAAAGCTCGGATTACCTGCACCATATACAAAATTATACCTATAGCTTCACGAGACTACCTTATATGTGGATTCAACATGGAGTAACCAGCTGCAGATTTAAGCAGGAGACCTTTAGGGCCCTTTATACCAAACTGGTCAATGCAACACATTTGAAGAAGCAGATCAAAAAGTAAATGCAACAACTAGGGGAAAAAAAAACCCACGAAATTCTTAAACAAATCATGTAAAAAACAAAACAAAAAAAAACATGAAAGCTCTACAAGAAACTGTCAATTAAAATGCATTCTGTCATCATAATGGGTTTTTCTAATGTTCAGCTTATTACTGAACTGAGAAGACACAGACATGAATTATTTTCCTGTTTTTCTCATCCACAGTTTGCTTTCATTTGAATTTACAACTCGGCAAGGAGCTGAAAAGATCCAAGTCTATAAATATCGCTTCAATGATCAAGAATTGAGTTCTTCCAATCATTGACAGTGAGTGGATTCTCCTCCAACAGCACACAGCGGGGAGGACAAGTCACACTCTCTCCCACTGCCCCAACATGACTTGGTTTGAATCGCCTACCCTTGCACAGATCACAAACTTCACTGCCAGAATACTCTTGGTAGAATAAGTGTGTGTTCTTGTCGTCGATGTTGTGATCATCATTGTGGTTCCCGCTGCTGATGATGTGGTTTTGACGATTCCATCCGATCTTTTCACTCGCCCCCCCCGCACCATCTCTGGTACGCTTCACCACTAGGGCCTGTAGGATGAGGAGGAGCCCTCTACCAGGTAGGCATCATGTCTGGGAACCACATTCTCCCCAGATGTTTGGACACCTCATTGTGAATCTGCTCCACATTGTAGCTGTTGTCTGGTATCAAGACCTCTTCCATGATGGAGAGCTGGGTGAGCCGTCCGCCACACATCTTGACGAACTCCACGAAGCCGCTGCAGGTGACCTCGCACTCCCCGAGCCCGATGGCCGTCAGGTTCTTGCAGCGGTCCGCGATTCTGATCAGCTCGTCGTCCAGGGGCTCGAACCCGTTGGCGCACACCACCAGCTCCACCAGCCGGGGGCAGTTGAGTCCGATGCGGCCCAGCATCTCCTTGCTGACCGCCCGGCCGAAGTACAGGTGAGTGACGGGGGTCTCCTCGCAGAAGAAGGGGTCGAACTCCTCCTCGTACAGGAAGAAGTACATAACGATGTTGACCTTGGGGGAGTGGTTGATCAGCGCGTCCCAGCTCTTCTTCTTGATGGTGTGGAAGTGCGTCTGCCCGGGGTTCTCGCTGACCACGTCGATGCGGAGGTGCTCCAGGTGCACGTGCTTCTCGCCGGACAGGGCCAGCAGCAGCTCGTCGCTCAGGAGGTGATAGTTCAAAGCCAGCTCCCTCAGGCCATGGCACTGGTCAGCCACGCACAGGATGCCTGGAGGAGAAAGGGAGGTGATACAAAATTTATATTAATGTGGCCATTTAAGGGAGATATTTTTCATATTATATACATGCAGGTAGCAAAAGTGAATGGCAAAGTAACAGAGAAGCTCTCACTCAAAACTGCATGGTTTCTTGGCATACTGGCTATCAGCAGTCAAACACAATGTGCCATACATGATTTTACTTTTGCTGTTTGAGCAACAGTCTTTATTCAGCGAGGGGCAAACATTTGCTTTTCATCATACTATTGTGTGGAGTCTAAATGAAGTAACTGAAGAGAATAAAAACCTGTCCTTATAATCCCACTTGCTGTTTGTTTACCATTCTAAAAATATCAAGCAATACTGATGTCATATCCTGTTTTCTGTTGAAGTACACAGACTATTATAATCTGCATGGCATCTACTGTTACAATAAATTGTTGTCACGACTCACTGCACCTCACTGGTCCTACACACCATCATTACAATTTAATGTGAAAATTGAATGACTGCTTCCCTAGGATAGTAGTAACCCAAAATACCAAGCCCTCTGCAACAGACAACCCTATCTTTGTCAGACGTCCAGCAGCATTTGTACCAGCTCATTTTATTTAACCACAGGTGCATATAAGGAAACAGAAGGTGAGGGCTATTGCTATACTGGCAAGTAGTCAATACTTGTATTAAAAAAAAGTCTCACAAAACTGGTGACTCAGACTGTACTGCATTTTTTTTCTCCGTGCCAGAAGTCATTTATTTTAGATGTTTAAAACACCGTATTTTACATGAACTTGAAGCTAGAAAAATTGATTTTTACATCCAGATGTTAAGTAAGACCTTACAGAGGCTAAAATGGGTCCAAGGAGGACACTGCAGTAAGGACCGTCACTCACCCGCTGGGGAGACGTGAGGGCAGCTGCTCATCTTCAACAGTTTCAGTGTGTCACTGTTGTTTGCTACCAAAACTTTCAGAGACGGGTCGTCCACCGGCGTGTCATCGATCTTAATCGAAGAGAGGGACTTGGAATTCACAAACACCACCGTGAGAGCAGACGCGAAGTGAGACTGCAGGCGGAGAAAGAGAAATTAGAAAAAGATTAGAAAACGTCCACTCAAGACACCGCTGGGACAGAATTTTCACGTAACGTAGGACCCGTGGGCTGAATGGCATATTTTTAGCAAGCTAATTTAAAGGCTTTCATATGTGTGTGTGTGTGTGTGTGTGTGTGTTTTGGCTTTGAGTGAGTTTTAACATTTTAATCTAAATCTTACCTGTGACACATTCATGAAGCTCGGCCTTGCTGTGGAGATTAACCCCAGGGTTTTGATCGTGCAGTTCACCAGCTGGGAGAGAATGTCGCACGCCGCCTCTGCCGACTCTGTACAACTGTCAACCTACAATGAAAATAAGCATGTCAATTAACTGCAGGTGTAACATGCCCAAAGCAGAGAAAATAATATATATAAATACACAATACAGTTAATAAAAAGAACACTTTGGTTATACTGTACATAGGTAATCGTAACCCATGCAAACCACCTCCAAATCCTTTGCTCTACTGAGTCACAACACAACCACAAATCTGACATCCAGCGGGCAGTCTGGATTAGAAAGTGCTCTTACTGAGCCTACGAAAATGCCAGGAGGAGAGGGGGTTATGGGGGGGGTGCCTGTACCTTGAAGCTGACATACTGCAGGTGTTGAGCATGCTTCTTAATAATCTGCTGGATGAGATCGGGGTGAGTGGATTTGAGGTATGAAGTGGCCGGCTGGTTGAGCTCGAATTCGAATCTCCGCCACAGGTCAGGGATGTGGAAAACTTCATTCCACCGCCGGCACACAGAGGAGGCGCGAGCCCGGTCGACCAGAGACAGGTTCTGGAAGACCTGCAGCACCACGTGGTGGGGCAAGTTCCCCCAGTCCTGCACACACTCCTGTCGGTGCGACGCACTTCGAAACAAGCTGCATAATGCACCCTTGTGTTTCTTGCCGCCTCCTTCAGTGGGGGAAAGAGCTTGACTCTCCGCACTGATATTTATTCTTCCTCGCTTCATTCTGTAAATAAACAAGCAGAGACAAAAGCAAGCCATAAGTTTTAGGGAACTAGTACTGCATATAATTTTCTTCATTTGCAGAGGAAAAAATATATATATAGTTCAGTTTTTTGTTCAAAACGGATTTCACATTTCAGAGCACAACCAAACAAATATACATTTTCATCTACCAGGTTATATATTAATACACAAAAGGTAATTTACAGCAAACGAAACGTACAATACAGATGAATAGCGTCTTCGTTGCAAGACCAGGTAGTGAAGCAGGCACAGCTTGTGGAGTAGTGTTAAGCTACGTTCAGCTGTTGTTAATTATCCTCAGGATGAGGATCAGTCTGGCGATGACCTCACCGAAGCCCGGTGTGTTAAGTCTTACTAAGAGACTTACCTGTTCTCTTGTTCGTCACTCTATGAACTATGGATGTACCTACGCACTACATAGTACAAGTCAGAAAATCTTGAAAATCATAACGTATTGTGTCAGACTCTGGATTCTGGGTTCTGCAATTATTCACGAAAAGAGAACTTGACAATTGGGAGACAAAGGAATCTGATGCACAGTTATCTTAGTCACATTTGATGGCATATTTATACAAAACAATTACAGGACCAACTCCTGTGTGTGTATGAAAATGAAACCAGCAGACAGTGAAAAGATTAGATACAATATAATTTCAAAGACAAGACCATATATCCATTTATACAAGAAGCAGGTCACTCTAACCAACTCGCCAGGTTTTGGATAATGGCCCTGTGCTTTGAAATAGGACAGAATAGCTGATCTAATTAGGTCACCATGTCAACATGTACCCAAATATTCTATTAAAAAATAAAACTTAACCTAATCTGCAAAGGTCATTATAAAACCATCTATACTTTTACAAAGGAAACGTAAACACAGTAGCAGCCCTAACCACTTCCATTGTGAAGACTCTCTAACATCTAATTCAACACGTCAGGGAAGTGTAAGGAATTGAGTGGCTTGTTATTTCAAATTGAAAAATCCGGTGCCTGTTGCTCAAGACCATCAAAAGACAACTTTTTTTTCTTCGTGGCCGAAGTAATTTTGTTGACCTTTCTATGGTTTAAAGCTTAAATATATGAGGACTATAACACAAAAAATGCCCCATGGATATTTAGGACTATTAAAATGCAAAAGTGTCTAGACTTCTTTCCCCTCACATTTAATTCACGTTTACTTTCAAATTCCATAGAGCAGTACAGTCAGCAAACAAATATTGCTTAAATGGTATTCCCAATAAAGATTTAAGGAAAATTATTGAAAATCTTGGGTGCATCTAGTAAAAATTTAATTTAGTTACTCGTTTATCATTTTCTGTAATTTAGCTGCTCAGATCCTGTGTGAATTGTGTGCTTTGGGTGATGTTGTTCTGCATCCTAATTATAAATACTTTATTGATATGAAAATACTCAAGGAGGTACATTTCAGGTGGTTTAAGTACTCAAAAGATCAGTTAAACTTACAAGCATTATTTCCTGGAATTATCAAAAGACTTTGTTTAAATGGTATAAGGAGAAAGGAGATCCCACTAATCTCTTACTATCTATGCTACCAGCATAGTCCCTCTTCATACACAGGTGATTACATATGTATAAAGCACTACGAACTGATCTCCAAAATGTGAATACATACAGTGCCACAACAAGGTAACTAAAAAGTGGTACCTTGTATGTGCGTTTGTTTTAGTTTAAGGTAGCTACTAGATATTTTGATTAAATGAGATTAAATACATGTAATAACTGTTAAAAAATAATAGATTAGATGATAGACCTCGGATCCACTTCACAACAGTAAAAACTATGTGTATTTGTACAACAGCTTGAAGGATATAGGTAAGGTGATTTGCCAGTCGAAAAATATGCTAATTTTACATACATGGCTGGAACTACTATAAAACTACAACAGAAAAACAAAACAAAACGAGCTGTTTAACAAATATCATTATTTTCACTTTTCAGCCATGAACAATGAAGAGTATTTAAGAATTATTTAGTTTGAATTTACGGTTTACGCTATGGGTTTCAGTTCCTGGTTCTGGAAAGCTAGTCTTTTTTAGGTTTTTTTGTTATTCATATCCTTAAATATTAACTGACTCGCTAAACAGCTCAAAATGATCATTTACACCAGATGTTTAGTGATAGTTATGAAACCTTGCAGGATTGTGGCTCACCAGGAACAGGGTCTGTCATCCTTTTTTTTTTTTTTTTTAACAGTGTAGAACAACTCTGTGCTTTAACTGTAGTCAAATATTGGGGTCCATCAAGGGCAGGCAATTGCGTCATCCGTACCCCTTCTTACCTAAATAACGGCTCTGATTTTAAGCTCACACTGGGTGGATGATCTGAGGTAGCAGCTGCCATGGGCATTCACCGGCCTCCTTCCCAATTTTCTTCCTAGCCCAACAGATACGTTGAAAACAGGGATCACAAATTTTGCACACAATACTCATATGACATGTAAGCTTACCTGTCTCCTGACCGATAAGCATCCTTCATGTTTTTGTGAATATTTTCTTGCAATCTCAGTGTAAGGCACTAGCTCAGAAATAAGGTCCCCAAAAGCATATTAAATCCAGTCTGTTTCAATGTAAACATATAAAAAGGACATCTCTACCCTAAATTCAAATGTTAGGTTAGTTTATTATGCTGTATCTGTAAAGGTTTGATTTCCCAATGCCTTATTCACATTCATCTTGGGCATCTATATCTTATTTAATGTAACCTCATAGCCAGGTTCATATTTATTATGGCATATATTTATTAAAGCACAGGCGAAAGTGTAGGATAGTGAGTAATATGCCCTAAATTCAGTGTGCTTCTTCAAGAGCACACAATCCTGCGCAATATACATTACAGTATGTATATATAAAATATATACGTATTGGATAAAGTAGCCTAACAGTTGAACATTATACACACACCCTGGTCAGTGCAGCTGCCTCACAACCACTGTTTGTAGTTTGCACGTTCTCTACGTGTCAGAGTGTATTTTCTCAGAGTTCTCTGGTTTCCTAAATACATGGTGCTTAGGTTGATTGTCTACTCTAAACCATGCCAACCTGTCTGGCCAGCATGGTGAGCTATGGCTGACGACCCCCTATGGAGAGCCC
The DNA here is from genome assembly GCF_036373705.1 of Amia ocellicauda. NCBI lineage: Eukaryota > Metazoa > Chordata > Actinopteri > Amiiformes > Amiidae > Amia > Amia ocellicauda. The sequence continues at coordinate 23,066,995 of NC_089860.1, forward strand.
TCATCCTGCAGGAGATTGATAAAAGCTGACTGATGTCTGGATTGATCGATATACTATTACTTTAGTTAAACTGTTACATCTTCTAAGTGCTATTGCCAAGACAGAAGCTTTATTAACAGGGTAGTATGCGGGGCACATCCATTTTTGTTGCCTCTTCCTGTCTGGGGAAGTCCAGCACAGCTTCAGTCTGTTCATTGGTTAGTCCTCTGCCTGACCGGATTACATGTGCTTAAGAGGTCAGATGGGATACTAAGGCAGGAGGATGACATCTCAGGAAAACCAGTCATAATGATTTTTTTTATTTATTGCTTACTAAAAATGAAAAAGTATAAATCTAGTCTCTAACAACATGAGGTCTAGGATTACAAAGGTAAGCTTGGAGATAAGTGTACAAATGATTCCTTCCTAAAGTGCAATAAAAATAGATATGCCAGGTTTAATCTTTGAGAAACACCCCAGTATTTTACTTAATTGATCAATTGATTCAACTAGGAAATTACTAAATAGTGCCAGTTTAAATTAATGTCACTCTAAAAACATTGTAGGTTTCCAGTTAAGTTAACTTAAGTAATCTCCAACTGTTTACAGGCTACAAAATAAGAAATTAGCTAAATCGTTTGTTCTAATGGCTCATTACAATGGAGGAAGTTACACAAAGGCACAAATCCCTATCTGAGGTAATGACCTAATTGTGCTTTGGTATTACTATAAATCATAAACACAACAAATCACAGTAATATTTATTCCCACTTTTAATTCATACTGTACCATACAAATAACTATCTTTGGGGGAAATATAAAAACTATATAGAACACACTTCAGAAAAAGACTGTATAATGGTGTCCATGCATTTATACTTATACTTCACTAATGTACTTTAAAGGTGATTTGTGTCTGAAACTGTGTCCATCACATGTCCAGAACCAATCCATCACAATCTTGTTCTGATTAAACTTCAATTAAATGAATACATAAACACAATTACACTGACTAGAATCACTATGTACTTACAATCACCCTGAATTTATCCTGGTCATACATTTTACCTCTGCCACTACAAGTACTCCAGAATTAGGCTAAACTGGATATAAATTATATAGGCCTATAATTTAGGCTACACAGACATATTGGTTTCATCCTTCGCTTCTCCCGAAAGGCATTCATCATTGCCAACGTAGGCGTACAGTATTATCATTAACACACACCGCAACATGAATCTATATAGGCATGAACAGTGGCAGGACAAAAACAAAGTGAAGACCTGCCCCAGCCCCCACTGCCGAGGCGCACAACAGCTGTAGTCGTGGACGTATTTATTTTGTAATCTTAGCAAGTGTCAAACATATCCCAACCAGGTATTACAATGTGAATTAACGAGCTCATAAAATACTGCACTTGCCTCTCGCCTGCCGTACGCCACAGTCGTCTTGTTTTCCTAATCCAAATGCGACACTGTAAACACGACCCACGACAGCCTATGTATTGTGTATTATTATCCTGACCGCATCGTTTGTTGTAGTGTACCTTTCATATTCACTTACTCGTCTACTCGGTTTCTTCGGCGGCGACGCTTAAACGCCTAGCCCTTAAAGATATGTTTTCCTTGTATTTCCTGCGCCAGCCCCCGTTTGCAGAGAGCAGCCATGATAGAGATTGTTATCCCGCCGCTCCCACATAGGCCGCCGGCCCCTAGACAGCCCTCCTCCCGCCTGGCAGTGCGCCTGCGCAGCAGTGAGCGCAACGTGAGAGCCGGGAACATGGCCGCCCAGCGCTGCTCCACTTACCACGTCCCTCCCACGGGTAACACTCACACTGCAGGTGTTTTGACCGTGATAGTCGGAAATAGAGACACGCCATTGTAAGAGGCATGCATCTGTCTGAATTGTGCCCTTTTGCCTTGGTTAATTATTTTAATTGGACGTGTTGTCATCTATTCTAGCCTACATTTCCCAGGGCGGTTTGTATCCACAGTGAATGCATGGCACACTCACGCATGTATTACCTCTGTGGGTATTATAATATTAATACTAATGGATATGCACTTCCAAGAAAGGCTGAAACGATTCTACAAGAACATCCCATACATTTGTTGATGTATTATTAGATAGAGGATAAAATAGAGGCAAGACTAAATCCTGTACCCCAAAGAGTAATATTGTATACTTTACAAAATGTGCGTGGATCACCAAGTTTTACATTACTGTTAATAATAAAATGAGCCTAAACTTTTTTTTTTTTAACCTGCTTTCACCGACGCTCCGTAGAGAATTTACCATGCAAATGAGTTAAGTCTTTACTATGTTGCATGCATTGGTTTGCTGTAATTGTAATTGTAAGTCTCACACGACTTGACAGACACTTGAGTATTTCTGTAGACGTGAAGACCAGACTCACCTGCCAGGTGTTGCACTGCAGCAATAACGCACCGGCGCGGCGGCTGCAGCCATGGGAGGCTTTCTCCTCTCTTCCAGTTTTAGGTGTATTTTGATATATATATATATATATATTAAGCTACCTGTGACGCACAAAAACAAAACAACGAATCGACTAAATTGCCAAACGAAGATTCAGTTTCAGCAGAGGGGAAAAAGTAGATTTGCAATGGAGTAAAGTGTAGCCTGCCTCGTCCCGTCCGTACCCAAAGAAACGTGCGGCTGCGTTAACCTACTAGAGACTCATAACGCAGGCATGCATAATCATGTGTGAGTGACAAGTGAATCCACCACTCTCTCGCCCTGTCGGGGCCTGTGTGTGCTTCATTGGACAGCACAATACATACGCAGAGAATGGAAGACACGCCTGCACAATTACAGACACTGTACATTGGTCTTCCACACTAGTTACTAGGGTGGCAAACCCTTGGATGTGTGCTTCCTCACATTAAATCAATATTAAATGACCACTAGTAGTAACCTACAGCAGCTAATCTAACCATATATGTATGCAACTTACACACATACACAACTAAATGTACAGTATATTTGTGTTTATATTTTATATTTACTTATTCAGTGGGAGTCAAAGGGTGAGGGACATGTCAAATTGATTGAGGGGGACAAATTGACACTCTCAATATTGGGGAGGACAAGTAAAATACAACTAAAGCTGATAGAGTTGTCCGTTGTTAACCAGTGCAGTAAAAATAAGATGCTATGCTCCAAATTGAATGTAATGGATGATTTAAAAGAAAAATGATTTGTACCTTAAGTGAATTAACAACACAAACAATAATAATTAAAAAGGGCAAACTGTTTGAAACAGTTGCTTTGATATTATACCTATATACATTAATATTGGCCAATGCATTGTAACCTTATCTATTTGTATTACAAATGCTTCCTCTGTCTGTATTGCGCTGAATAGCTCATTGAAAGTCCCCTTTGAACATATAGCATAATATAGAGCCTTTATGCTTTTTAAAAGTCTGTTAATGGAGCTTCATGGTTCTAAACGCCTCTGTGCTCAGGTACAATCATAAAACACAATTGTGAAACTGGGATTAACTACTATGTTATGAGGTGATTTGACTCACAATAACTGCACCTGATCATTGTCAGCTGTTTGCAAAGCAGACAGGTAAAAAACGTTGTGCCCTGCCCTGCCCAAGGTTCTTGAAAAACATGTTTTTACACATTGTGAATTAAGGCTGAATTAAGAAAGCAAATGCTAACACACCAACCAGAATGCTTACAAATACTGTTTGTTGTTATTTCTTTCTTCTCATTAATGTAATGAATTAAACTTAATATTTTATAAAGTCTGTGATCAAAAAGCACCTAGATGTTTACTAACTAAAATGTTTCCAACCTTCTCAAATTATCTTTATTGCCTGGGTTTTAATCTTCAGTATGCTGTCAATTTAATAGGCGATCAATCTTCCATACTGTAATGATAAGAAATACACTGGTATCTGGGTTACATATTTACAATCCATGATTAAAAAACGAAAATCATGATTGTGAATTGAATGTGTAAAATGTATTTTGTTTTAGAAGGTTTCATATTTTTATAGAAAACAAAGACAAGAAGTGCAGCCTGTACCCTGGCTAATATACTTTTCTCATAAGGCTCACAGTCTACATTGCTCTTTGCAATAACAACTGAAAGTAGGTCAGTGTGTCATACAGTAGTAAAAGGCACATTGCCAGAGGATCAGCTTGAAGGATCGGCTGCTCAAATGCTCCAGGCGATAACAGCCAGTCACGTTTCTGTACTAACACAAATACAAATCTGTTCATATGCTGACATGGATTGTAGTCTATAACCTAACCTTAATAAACAATACTTTGAACCATGACTTCTGACTGCATTAACAGGGTTTATGGAACATGTTTTTAATATTTTAAAATTTATTTTTTAAATAAAGTAGAATAATTAAAGTTGTCTCAGCCCAGACAAGGTATTCAGGCTATTCTAACTAAAAGCTTGGCATTCTCACTGTTCACAGTCAATTAAGCATAATGACTGAATCTGAATGTGTTCATTACACCAGTTAATCAAATCCTATATTTAGTAAATTAAATGATGTGGGAACTTAAAAAATAAGTGGCCTCATTGCGGTTGACCTACAATAATCAGTAACAATTACTATATATATATGGAACAAGTTGAAAGGAGAGAAGAAAAGAGATTGGAACATAGAGAGTCTTGCATTATTTACTCCTAGGAAACCCATATATATTTCAATGATGTTAATATTTTATGACTACATGGCCATTCATTCACTGTTGGAAGCAGTATCTGTACAATATTAAAATCCTAAATCCTAAATCCTAAGAATCACAGATTAAAGTTTACACTTGAATACTTGAAGTGAAATTAATAATTAAAAACTAGAAATAGAAGAAGCATGTTGCGTGTCTACCATGAAGTTAAACTCAACATTTAGGAGTGACAAATGACACCAACCTTACATACAGGTGAGGCTAACTAGTAAATTACATTCCAAAAAGGATGATGAGCATTTGACCTACTTTCACTTGTTTCTCTTGGCTTTCCTTAAGCACAGCTTGAGATACTGTGCCAAGAAAATGTACAATAAGTGCTTAAATTATGTAACTGGCATGCTTTTATTAAAAACAACTTACACAGGTACCCATTGATACAGCTGTGATCAAAGCGATCTGAATAAAGCACTTTTCTCAGGAGTGCAACAGCAGTGTTTTTCTCACAGGATCTGAAACCACAGCCCTCCTTTAGAAGTCCAGTGCCCTAACCACAGTTCCAAACTGCTGCCCAGGAAATGTCCAAAATGTTGCAAAACGTTTCAAGAGTGTAACAGAAATATACACTGCTTTGGTACATACATATTTATTAAGCATGTTGGTATTTAACAGTGTAGCAATGTTACATGAAGGTTTTGCTGCAGTGATAAGTTTAGGCCACTAGATGGTCTTAAACTGCAAAGATCCTGATACTAGTGTTGGCATTGCATGGAGTCATGTGAGCATCCCATAAATAGTTTCTGTAAAACTTCCTGTCAAGTTCAACATTCGTTTAAAATAAACAATGCAAACAAATGTACAAACCTAAAAATAACATAATTGGTGCGCTAGAAGGCAGCTTAGAAATGTCATAAGGGAACAAGAAATGTCATACTGGACCAAGGGCCAAATATGAGGCTGTGACAAACGTTCACACTTTTATGCCCTACAAGAGTAAATTGTAGTGTGGTGTACTGTGGTAAAAATACAGTAAGTTGAAGTGTGTGATGTAGCATGATAAACACTGGGTTAAGTATAGGCTATATGCATGATAAGACAAATATGGTTAAATATGGCACAGTGTAGTGAAGTGTACCATGGTAAACACATGGTAATATATGGTAAAGTGTAAATGGTGTAGCATGGTAAAACATGGTTAAGTGTGGTATAAACATGGTCAAATAATAGTAGTAATAATAATAATAATAATAATAATAATAATAATAATAATAATAATAATAATAATACAGATATTGCAAGAGAACAAGACTCTGAATGTCCTCACATGAAGACTAATGATTACTTATGCAAACCTGTCAATGTAAATTGCTCATACTGTTGAAAACATGTCCTCTTGTCTGGAAAGGGGATTTTAAACATGACACTGTCATTTGTTATTCTAGACAACTGACTAATTACCAAACGAACTAACTCAAATTGTAAACTAGAGAGACTTAGTAGCTCATATGTTGGAGTTTAAACCAAAATTAAAAGTACAAGACGAAGAAGAAACATTACGCGGTCCGGTTTAGCGCACTAGAAAGCGTCCCCTTTAAGAAAGCCACGGCAGGATTGGCCATGTTTTAATGTCATCAGAGGAGGCGAGCTGGGATAGGCTGGGAGTTGGGACTGGAGGCAGCGAGCCGCCCCTCCTGCGAGACCGAGAGAGAGAGAGAGAGAGAAAGAAAGAGTGGAAGAAAGAAAGAACAGACTGAGTTCACTGTAAAGGCATAGTCGAAGTGCTACACGTATGTAAAATAAACTCGGCCGAAGTCATTTCCACGGCCTGTTGGTAGGGTCGGCCCGGGCGCAGGTGAGGGGGTGTGGATTGTGCTCGTCGGGCTGCTGTTTTCATTAGAGGCACATTCCGCAGGATTATACAACCATGCCCAGGCGGACCATAGAGGAGGTGGTCGTGCAAGATGTGCAGAAGAGGAGAAACCCCAACAAACATTATGTACGTAAGCAAAACCGTTTGTCTTGATCGGGCTAGGAAGCACGACCAGTCGTTTCTGAACTTGTTTGTTTGGATTTGATCTATTCTTTCGGTGCTCTTGTCCTTACTTGGCTGATCTCTTCACCTCTAGGGGCTGCAGTGCTGCCTCTGCCCACATCTGGGCTCCGTCTCTGCAGCCACTTCAGCTGCAAACTTTGCTTACAGAGATGTTTCTGATGCCAGTTGTGCTGGTAAATCTAAGAGGTTTAATACCTGATAATATACACAATCCACATTTCATTTTCAGCTTGAAATGCACCATTGCACTTTGAAATGGGTACATTATAAGCATAGGTTTATTCAAATAAATCTGAGGCTGGGATCAACATTCATGAGTTTGGTGGTTCCCTTTCTGGAGCCACATGTTGGTCTTTGTGTAGTGCTAACCAGCTATTTACTCCAAACGACATTAGACTTTCTATTTTCAATCTAGATTATTGATTATTGAGCTCATTTGACAAATATCTACACATTGAGATCTGGTACTTGGGTGTTTGGTTTGGTAAATGTGTATTACTAGTGGTGAAGTTGTACATTTTCATGTTTATTCGTCTGGCATATTCATCCAACTCTTTAAGAAAAAAATCATTACCTATTATTATTATAACAATGCACTACTATTACCTTGTAATACAAATAACAACAATAAGTGAAAGACGATCACACAGTTTAGTAAGTCTAGTATACAAAAATATATTTGTTCCAGTTTCCCACAAACTTTAAAATGTACATTGAGCGAGAGAGAAGCTGCAGTCTTGGTTTGTTGTGTTGTCCTTATATAATTATGCCAATATTTGTTTCACTACGTAATCACTTGTTTGAATTGAGCTGTGTGATTACAGGGAAGCAGAATAAACCTTTCAGTTCAAGGGTGTGTTTAAAATAAATATATATTTAAGAAACTGTAACTGTAGTTGACATAGATCATTGCATTATTATTATTTAGTGAAATCTTCAATATTATTTCCAGATGAACACACAGACTTCCTTTTGCGTTAGGTCAGCTGGAGATGTTAATGCCTCCCACCTCCCTGTACCTTCTCTCCCTCAAGTCCCTGCGAATGTAATGAAAACCATAAGAAAGACCAGGCAGTTTTTTAAGAGCCCTTGCTGTAATTGGTTAACGGTTCTTGGTGCCCCCAGGGGGGATATGTGTGCTTTTTCTTCCCTTTCCTACATAGTGTGGGCAGGAAAGTGAAGAATGTGTTTCTGGAGATGCAAGGTTAGACAAGGACACACCCAGTTATCATTGATCCAGATATGGCAGCAGATTCCATCTCTCCAGTATTGTCTCACTGTTTTGAAGGGAAATAGCATGTCTGTTCTTGTTGCGTTATACAGCCTCCTATCAGTGTGTCATTGCTTTTCTGTACAGTTGTTTTGTTTAAAGAAAGTAAAGGGAATGTATCATTCGTGATGTAGGAAGAAAGACAAATAGTTACTTTTCTCGGCTTTTAGAAATGGCCAAGGATCCAAAAAATGCCTCTTCTCTCAACAGAAACATTTTCTTTTTTGTACAGCACACAGGATGGCTTCTTTGTGTGATCCATATAATATAGTATATAAAGAGTTGTTCAAAGCAGGCCTTGAGTGTCTTATGGAGGTTATTGATAATGTTATTAGAAATACTTAGGAAGGACATCGCCATATCTGACATTGAATCATAAAATGGATGAAGGTTTTAATGTGCTCTGTGAGACCACAGTATTATAACCTTGAAGAGGAGATGGCCTAACATGGTGTCAGTACACATTTTCCTGGTATTTTTTCAGTTTTCCCAGCCTGCCTCAGGGCAACCCATTCTTCTTGCTGTCTTTTGCAATTCAACTGTTGTAAATTACTGTAGCTCATGTCTGCAACTCTTGCCCGGCCACTGACCCACTGTATGCTACCCTGAGCTCGGTTCCTGCCCTCTGTCTGGTGCTTCATTTGGGTGTTAATGCTATTGTAAATGAAAGCAACAAAAACACCTGTTAAATGAGCTATTATTATTATCATTATGAATTATGAAATCATTTTATTTTACTTTCCACTCCATGGAATCTTTCTGTAGATCGTTAGGAATGTAAACTATGGAAACATTGAGATATGCTTTCAACCCCTACAGGTTCTATGATTGATGGATAATAAGCTGTCCCAAACCCATTTAAAATCACTGCAGCAGCATTAAATTATCCCCCGTCCTCTATCAGTTACTCTTGTTATACATCGATTATCTGCTCCTTGAGCAGCGTGCCCTACCCAGACCCATTTTTTGCTTTCATGTGGAGTAGCATATCACAATCAATGTGTGTGTGTTACTAACATATAACCAGGCTACTCTTATTCATGTAAGAGGCTTCCTCAGAACCAGGCAGGGAAAGTGTCAAGTGAATGTGATCAGCCAAGTGTCCAATGTAGTATCTGAGATCCCTGTAAATGTAATTTGAGCTGCTAGAGTAGTTTCACAGTAAAGGCTTTTAACAATACCTTAAAGTACTCCCCCACCCCCTCCTATTTCAATATTAATTTCAGGATAAGAAAGGGAAAGGAAGGAAACAGCTTAATTTGCTTTGCTTTTTGGGGTTTGGTTAAGCTGAAATCTGTCAGAGGGACGCATTGTGTTTGTGTCCCAAATGTTACTAAAATGACACATAGCAGAAGTTGATACTGTATACTTAATGTGCCGGGGGTTTAAAAAAAAAAAAAAGAGCAAGTACTGTCTAATTCTTCCATGTCCGTAGCTTTAATCACACAGTACATAATTACTTTCAGTGGTTAATTGCTTCACACAGGTTACGTGGAGCCAGTGACTCATGTTTATATATTCCTGTGCTGGGGTTCTCCCACTATTTGGAAAAACCCTTTTCTGTCATCATTGTCTTTTTCTTGATGCCCCAAATTTATTCTGATTTCACAGATTACAGAAACAGATCTCTATCATCTATGGGCTGTTTAGAAAAGTGGACCCATGTAGATTGGCATGATGGCCAAAACCATCCTTTTCACTTCTGAGGGACTTATTCTTGCCAGAAAAGTGTTTCCTAATGACTATTTGTAGAACTGTTTACAGATGAAAAAGTAGATTTGGGGATTCCCTCCCTGCCCACAAGCCCTTTGCTGTTGTCACTTTAAGGCAATCTCCACATTGTAATCTGAACTCCTCAGCCAGAGACACCTTGAGATACCCACACTTAATCCCCAGCAGATGCCACAAATTTAGGACTTACTCTGAGATTAAGGAGAGTGCCTGGTGGTTTGTCCTGTCCCTGTCTGACCTGGCCAGAAGAAATGTTCACAATATAACTTTTTTTCTGTAATGATCTGTTTAACTCTACTTTGGCCTGTTCATTTAAGATGGGCATTTCAAAAGTAAATCAAATAATTATAATCTCTTGATACCATCCGTGTCATTCGATCAGATCACATTGTCACCCATGTTGTGCATGAAATAATAGATCAGATAAGTACATTTTAACAGCAGTCAATGAATGAATTGCAGTCTCATCCAGACAATTACTCTCTGAAAGAAAGCGGCCTGTCTGCTGTGGATACGGCTGCTTGTTTTAGTCAGGGAATGAACGTGCATTTCTGCTCTTTATATAAAACAATTCATTCTTTTATTAAAATAAATCTGCAGTCAGTGGGCATGGCAGGATATGCTAATGAAAGGAACCCCTAAAAAGTGGTCTCTTTGAGCTATGTGGAAAACTGTGATTCAGTGGAAAAGGCATTGGTAATCTTCTTTTCTGAGTTCTGTGGGACCTCTCCACAAGAGGATTAGGAGGGTGTGTGTGTGGGGGGTTATAGCACACCGCTTTTATCATGTAACCAGCTAGTAGTTTTTTCCCTTCAGTAGTTTGTATAATTTGCTGGTTTTCTGATTGAATATCTGAAGTACTGGATGGGTCGTAGGAGTACAGGACGTGGTATTTAGCCGGCCACCCTGGCAGTTTCCAGGCAGAGATCAGGCTTTTCTTCCTGTAGGCTCCCCTTGCTGCCTTGTTCTCCTGGTGCAGACTCGTAGCGCAGGACTGGGCCTCCCGCCAACAGAAGCACTCAGCCAGACACAATCATTGTGTAGTTTCCGATCGCCTCCTTACATTTTTTTTTCTTGCTTTTTTTGTATTATTATTATTTTGACGATATTGTTTATTTTGCCTGTACAATAGCCAGCTGACCATTATTTAGCGTCAAGAACCCTGAGCTCTATGCATGTATCAGAGGAATGGAAGTCCAAAGCTGACACCTCCTATCTTTTCCCAGTCCAGTATATTTTTTTCCCTCTAGGCTGAATCAGTGTTTAACATACTACGTAAAGCTGGCATATGTTTTGAATACTTTCGAATACTGTGTACATCTTTTTGCTTGTCAATACAGCATGCAAACCCTTTTAATTTTTGTATTTTGAATTGCAGCTTTCAATTTAGTTATTGTAACTCTTTGATCCTTTATTTTATTTAAATAAATCCCCAAGAGGATAATCCAATCTTTTGCAGTTTTATAGTACTACAACCTGAACTTGATTGGATTCTTTATAGCGATTCAGAAAACAGATCTCATGGGGACAGGGACACACACCTAATTCTTAATTCTGCACTGTGGGTTTAGCAACCCCAAGCTGATAGCCCTGTGCTGTGCCAGATGACATCACTTCTTTAAACTTTTTTTGAAAGTCCCATGGAATCAAATAGTTGGAAAAACAATATTGCAGCTGTCAACTGAAAAAGTTATCCACAGCAAAATTGTTCTACTTTTCTAAATCTTTGAGATGCCCAGTAAAGTGCTACATTTTTCCTAATTTAGAAGCTTTTGGGAGCATTGTGCTGTGGCATGAATGATTAGCCTGGAAGCCCTCATTGTACCACAGCCATGCAGGTCTTTGACTCATCAGGCAAAGGTCTTGGTGTTGAGGAAGTGATGAAGAGTTTGTGACGTCCTTCGCGAGATGTTTCTTGTGGTGCTGCCATAGAAACCAGCAAGGAAATGAGTCTGACAAAACTAACAGCCTAGGATGGACAGTAGAAAGACCCTTGTCGAAAAGCAAATTAAATTACCCTCGTGGAAAGGAACTTAGCTGAACCACACGTCCGTCCAGTCATTATTTAAGGAAGTCTGTTTCAATGACTTCATTTGTCAGGCCCAAAACCTGCAAAGCATGCAAGTCAGATTTCCTTTTTGATAAATGTAAGAATTCCCCTCAGTGGTCAAAACCCACAGTGATTGATACAAACGCTGGAAGAACTCGATATGTCTAGAACTTGTACCGTGGGCAAGGGCTTCTGTACCAAAGCAGGTCAACTATGTGTCGGACTGCATTACAAACTGCTAAATTTACTCAGAAATATCACAAAAGCAGGTCACATTCAATTACACGGAGATAAGAGGAGCCCAAATGTCTTTTTTCAAAGAATTATCTAGGAAGGAATCTTTACGTCTTTGGCTTTGGTTACAGAGATAATGTAATGCGAGACAATCCAGTATTGTGATATTCTTTAAAGGGTCTTATGTTGTTAATAATTAATTTATGTGTAAAATAAATGTATGATGCCATTAAATCTGTAATAAAATAATAATCATAACAAAAATGTTATAACTGAGATCTGTTGAAATGTCGCCTGGAGTTTGGAGTCTCCTGCTCTATGCTTTCAGGCTGCTGTACACTGGGTGGCACTATGTAGGCTTAAAGCCTGGTTTTGAGTTACATATCTAGGGGGAAGTTGAAAATAAGGGGTAGGTTTAAGTTTGAGGTTAAGGGTTAAAGGTTAAGCAAGGGTTTGTTTTTTGGATAAGGCTTGGGTTAGGATTGAAATGGAGAAGCTGAGGGTTTATGCTGACTTTGTGGTTAAATCTCAGGGCCAGGGTTATTCAGCTAAGCACTATGTTTTGGGATAACCATATTCTAAGGGTTTAAAGTATGTTGTTTTTTAACAGGTTTTGTTAAGCAAGTTCTCATCTGGGCTGGACTATTACAGAGTAGGTTACCAGAAAAACAGTTTTTGCCATCAATGCTATTGATAATGGCTTTGTGAGTGTTAACTCAAGCACTCCACCTTCAGGCTACGAAGGGCTGTAGGTTCCCCGTCTTCTCTCTGGTTCTGGAGTCCAGCTCATAACTCCGCAGCTCCATTTTGGCTCCGGAGGTGAAGACAGAGCTCTGCCAACATTTTCACTCACTCACACCCCTGCACTGGCCCACTGGGCTTCTGCAACGTCATAAATCTGCATCTTCCAAAGTAGTAAAAAAAAATACTGTACATCGACCGAAATCCTGTCCTACGTGCAATTTTAAACATTGTTTCCAAAACCCAGGACCACATTCTAACCATTTTCTATCATTTGAATCTCCTCTGAGTATTATGTGGACTGTATTGGGTATTATGTTCGAGCACTTTGAAATCAAGAAGAGCTTTTACTATTTGTACACTATGTACTGTACAGGAACCAAACCTCTGTCTCATTGTCCATATTTATTGCCGATATGAACTTAGACAATTAAAAAAAAACAAATATATAATTGCTACCTAATATACCTAATATGTGGGTGGTGAAAAATTGTAATGCCAACCTAAACAAAATATTTTCCCCCTTTTTTCTTAGGTTTACATCATTAAGGTCTCTTGGTCAGATGGCTCCACCGAAATTATATTCAGACGCTACAGCAAATTCTTCGATCTTCAGGTAAGCCTGTCACTGTCTCATCTGTTGAACATTGATTTTACAGCATGTGAATATAAATGGAGAAATAATCAAAACACTATGTATTATAACTGCTTCCAGTTATATTTCTTGTAACAGTACAAACATTATATAATTCCTAAGAAACATACAAGATACAGCAGAATATATGTATATTTTATTAAAATATAATAATTAGTAGACAAGAAATAGTTTTCACAGTTGCAGAATTTGGACTTGTTTTGTTGTAGGTTCTGAACATTTGGCCAAAAGTAGTTTTCCCTGAGTGTGGGCCAGAGAATGTAGTTGTTTCAATCTGTGCTCTGCAGTCTCGAGGTATTCCCGAACAAAACATCTAAAAGTTGTAGAGAAACGAGGTTGTACTTTTTCTTTCCAATAAATCACTGTTCTGTAATGAAGGATGTGGAAAGTCCTTCCAAAGACACTTTGTACCTTAAAGAAAATACAATAATGAAAAACAAGACAGGCTGATGTAATTTCAGGGTTATTCTTAAAACAGCTTTTAGCATGTGACACAAAGTTGTAAACACATCTGCCTCTGATCCCAACGTCATGACAAGCTGTACAAAATATTCCCCATGCCTGCATTCCAGTTATGAGTGTCAGACACATTATAAGAAGGGTTTGGATCCTTAAAGTGTGTTGCATAATTATATTTTTAATTTCTCTTTTTTTCTTTTGCTTCTTCCACTGACCTACCTGGAGTAGCTTCATATGACTTTGAAATCATTCAGCAGTAATGATTTAAAAGCACCCTGAGATCTGTTTCTTGGTCGGTGGCCCAAGAATGTATCATTCAAAAGCCAGGAGTAGCTCTCTTGAATAGCAGCCTTGCCTGTGGAAAGCCTCTTTCACAGCGCTGTTTCCAGGAGCAATAGACCACCACCTCCCCCAAGCTTCTAACTGCCCTACTTTTTTTTTACAGTAGACTGCAGAGAGAGTCTTGCCATTTTCCCAGACCACTTATTTTGTGTTTGCTTACATTTAAGTAAATAAATTGCTATGGTTTATAGTCTAGTTAGTATAAGCTATTTTAGGTCATAGTTCTGTCTAGAGGAGGAAGGGCTGTACTGTTTTTTTTTTATATAAGGAACTAAGACTTCATACTTATGCTATAAACTACCCCATTACAGTTACAGTTCGTTTCTTACTTTTAGCAGGCTACTAAACTGGATGGAAACCCTTTATTTTGCTTGTCTTATTAGGAATAGTATAGCTGCAGGGTCAAATCAAAAAGAGGGTGATTATTGCCGTAATTATGGTTTTAAAATGCATTCCTTTCAGATGAGGAGCAGGTAAAAATTATACTCTACTAACAACCCTCCCTCACGAAGGCAACCTTCCCCTTTCAAGACAACAATGCAAAGCCCGGCTGATGTATGAACTATTAAGGCAGCCCCCTGTAATAAAATATGCTTAGTCTAATTATATGCAATAAAGCGGTTGTCGCTGACACTTCCAAATTAATGCTTTGGTACTTAAAATGTAAAGGGCAGAGCTGCATGTATTTACAAGAAAGGCAGTGTCCCTCATACAACACATTTTGTTTTCAGAGACAGGATGTGTTTTAATGTATTGTTAACAGTAGTTAAACAAAGCGATCTTCCAAAACTTTCAAAGAATGAGACTTGAAATGGTAATCTGTAATATAATGCAGAAACCAAGCTATACGATGTTGTGTGCGTGTGTCTCTTGCAGCTATCACATATTTTCCATGCTCTGTAATAGAGCAACCAGAAGGAAAAAAATAAAATAAAACTGCAGTGCATGATAATTGCTGCAAAGCCTGTAGCTGTAAAATACATTTGCACAAAAGTGTATAAGGTCCAGATTCTTGCTTGCACAATAAACTGCATCCTATGCAATATTTTCAGTCTGGAAACAATTAGATTTAACACATGTCATCATTCAGAGAAGGCTGAATGGCAGAAATCTGTTTCTATAAATAAAAGCCATACACATTTTAAACGCAAACTGTTATGAATGTTAATATGTGATAGAATTGGGAGATTTGTCTCAGTAGGGATTGTTGTAACAAGGCAGACCTTAATCTCCCGGTGGATTTGGTTTAATTGAAAACATACATGGAGACAAGATGGTAGATGTTGGAGGAGATGGTGACATTCTTGTCACAAGTGTTCTGCGGAGGTTTATGATAACTTTCCAGTTAACTCCAGTGCAGGATTTGTGGCACATGCAGTTTGTTAATGGTTTGATTTAATATGTAAAGAATTCAATTATAATGAATGAGGGATTGCTGTGCCATAGTCGTGCATTGTAATGGATTGGATTGTAGGTCTACATGGATTCAAGTGTTGACGTTGAAGTTTTATCCTCCTGTGCACATCTCTCTAGAGGTATCTGGAACATAATTGCTTTAAAATCATTTATAATATTACCTTCACCTTTTTTAGGATTAGTGATATTAGTGGTTGTGAGGCTTTTTTTCCACATAATTGAGCTCCTTAAAACTTAAGGAGAAGTCGCTTGTAGTTTTTTTCATATTGAACATTTCAATGAGCATGAGCAGCTTAAAACAGAAAATCTTGGAGCTGATCCACACCTCTTTCCCAATTTGTTCTGGTTCGTTGTGCCTTTTGGCTTGCCGGGGTCTTTTTCCTTTGTTTATAACTCTTGGAAGTGGTTTCCAGGCAGCATCGAGTGCCAGACATGAAATGTGAGATTGGTGTTTCACAGCACAATTTTTTTTTCCCTGTTTTAAAATCAGCACATTTGAAACCCTGTGCTGAACCAGCATATTGGACTTAAGTCTAAGGTAGAAAATGCATCTTTAAAAAGAAGCCCAAGGGAAATTCAAATGTTTCCTGAATCTTTTGTGTTCAATGTACTGTTGTACCCAAGAACTCTTTTAAGCAGGACAGATTCAGCAGTTTGTGTTATCGATGTTTGAGAAGGACCAAGATAAAATGGTTGTTACCCATTGCTGTCCAATTTATACCGCTGTTTCAAACCTCCTCTGGTCATGTGGCTAAAGTCGTGAGGTGAGAATGAAAGTGGATGAGGATCCTTTAGTGGCACTCCTTAAAAATCCATTCAGTAGCAGCTTCTGAGTTACCGTTTGATGCCGGACTGCATTTACCCAGGGTGACCTCCAACTTGCCAACAAGGAAAGCTGCTCCCTAGAGCAACTGTACAGGATGATAAAGCAAACAGCCTCAGTGGATTTTTCCCTTTCTGTCCCCTGGGAATGAGAATGCAGCCACTGTTTTTTTATTTTCTTCCAGAGGGCCCCTGGTGACAGTGACATGATTTACTCTTTGGCTGCAGTGTGAAATGGTTAAAAAGTGCACTGCTGTTGATAAGTACGCTTATTTTGTTCTATTAATCCTTCTACCAGTGCAGTGCATGCCTTCTGGGGCAGACAGATGCAAATTTGGTACTTCTGTTGCATCTTGGGGTGAGTGCTCTAGTTGCCTACCCCTGTTTTTTTTGTTTTTTTCCTCCATCTCTTTGGTGAAATGGAATGAATGGATTTATCAGACAGTTTGAGGTTATTGTGGTAGAAATGGTGACCTACCATTGCACAGAGTCTCATCCTGCACGAAGAGTTAATTGTCTGAGTCTCTAGGATGCACTCATTCATTTCCAGCTGCTTGGAGTGGAACAGCTTGACATTCTTGTGCAAGAGGCCTTTGTCCTCTGGGTTTCCTCACAGACGGTGCCTGGGGTTATGGGACAGATGATGTCCACTAGTGAAGTAATGTCAGTTCTGGCATGCCTTCATATAAAAGAGAAATATATAAAGCCATCTTTAGCCATGAAAGTATTTTATTCACTCTCTCATTGACATAGTCGGAGGATTATGTGCGATGGGCACGTGTCATTTGACTTGCATTTTTAAACTATAGGTCAGCACTTTCCCAAGAAATATTGGCTGAATAGAGGCTTGATTTAAGCACATGTCCTGACAGTCTGGAGTACTTTGTGGTATGGACTTTGGTTTTGCCAGACAAATTCTTATTTTTGCTGCCTCTGGGCTAAATGATTTATTTCACAAGGATACTCCCATATCGAAAAGAATGGATGGAAACAGGGCTGTAAGGGAGGCAGATAGGAAACGCAATGGAAGGCTGTAGCAGCCTGTGTGCAGATTCAAAGACTAGTTGATCCGCCTACAGTACATTTGGTATGGTTAGAGATTCCTCTTTGTCCTGATCAAAGCACTGGAAACACGTCCCGTTTGACAGTGTAAGTAGGCAGTACCGTTATAGCTGTAACTGTTGCCACTTCTTTGAAATCCAGAAGCATACTGCGTATTATGTTTGAATCTGGCGCTCTTTATTTTATTTTTTGCGCAGACTGAATTAAAATTGGATTACTAGGGAGGTATCCAGCGGTGTGGACAAGAGACGAGATGTGCCAAGAAAAATGTCTTGTTATTCAGACTTGGCATATTCTACAACGGAGCAGTGCAGAAGAGATCTGAAAGGAGCACAGACACGGAGAACTCTGACTGGCACCATCACACTACAGTTAGCATGTGTGGGGTGTTTGTTTGTTTTCCATGAAACCGGTTACCCATGATTGCTTAGATGCAATGGAATTTGTGCTTTTACAATTCAGTCATTGACCCAAATGTTTGTCATGTGGAACCATCTTTCTGTGCTTTCTTTTCCCTCAGTTTGACCTATTTTCATTAAGTCTACAGTTGGAGGTTTGGTTTAACAGCTCTGATACATGGCCGTCCCCAGCATTTTGTATGGGGGGTTCGACGGGTGAAGGCCAGAGACTAAACGCCAGAAGGCTCGAGCCTGGGTGGGGGAGTCAATTTGAAAATGAGTCCTCTGGAAACGTGATCTGGAGCCATTTCCAGGCATATCTGACCAGGATTCAGAACTATGTCAGATACGAGCATTTTCGAGTGAAAACGATAGGCACAAGATGAAATTCAACGGGTCAGTCAAAACGCGCTGTACAGGAACTTTAAACAGTAATGGATTATGGAATGAATGATTTTACTCACAGAAAAAATCCATAATTTTTCTATGCTTAGGACAATGACCATCACCCAGCACACCCATGAGGGAACTGATCCCCCCAGTGAGGTGGTATGTACAGTACCTTGTTTGTGGTTTGCAATCGTAACACAACTTATCCACCTGAGGGCGCAGAAGGCAGTTGACATTTTTCTGTGCATTTCATGAGCTTTTCCCAAGTCTAGCCGGGGAAACCGATTTTGAGGCACAGCCTTGGCTACACCATATGTCATTAATGGATCTCGGCAGCTGACTCGTTTTATGCTCTTTCAGATGAGATCACTTCCGTTCCTGCTAGCCTGGCTCTGGTTTCACATTAATATAAGCTGAATCTTTCCAGAACTTGTTTCATATGCTATCCTAGGAATTAGTCTTTATTGCCCATCCTCCATTAAAACCAATAATAATTTTCCATGATAACAGATTACTGTGAAGCTTACTTCCAAAAAGGCCCAGAAAAGGCTAATTATTTTTCCACATAGTTGAAAAAGCAAAAGATCTTCAGTAGCTTCTCCCTCCCACAAAAACGCAACACATTCACACCAAAATCATGAGGTCAGAATGCGATCCAAGCCAATTTCAAGACTTATTTTCCCCAACAGTTCCTTGGAAGGAACACTGTGTGAGTTGTGAGATAATTTCAACATTGTGTGTGTGTGTGTGTGTGGGGGTATTTTGTTTATATTTTAGCAGGATAACCCCAAATTCTTTCTCACCGGCAGCTTATGAGCCAATGCTACCACAATCTTTCTACCATTTGATACAAATCCTTTTCCACAAGTGTGGGCAGTTAGGTTCATTCACAGTAGCTCTGCGCATTTCCAATAATACCATATAGGCCTTGTGACGGACTGGCTGGTATATCACGCTCCTTCACTGTGGCATCTCCGCTGATTAGAAAGGCAGCTATTTATAGTCTAATGTAAAGGAGCACAGAACGAATATCTGGGTGTATGCAATATGTAAATTAAATGGGCATTATGTATTGGGTTATAATGGAGTGATTTATTTTTGTTTAGACAAAAGTTGAAGTATTGATAAACATGTTTATTTCTATGTACACTACAGGTCAAAAGTTTTAGAACGCCTAACTTTTTCCAGTTTTTATTGAAATTTACACAGTTTAATGTCAAGGTGTAATATGAAATTAAACCATAGAACAAATAAACAATTGGAGATAAAGAAATCATTGAATAGTTTTGTTTAATAAAATGTAACCCCTTAAAAGGGCACCAAATCTGTGTGTTTCTCTTTAATCCCATGCGTACTCTTCACTGTTGTGTTGTATATTTGGTATCCCGTGAAATGTGGGGTTGGGGGGATGGGATACTTGCAGACTTTTAGGAATACAAAATCTCAGAAAATATTGACAATTATGACATATTCTGGAACCAGACAGTCTGCTAATCAAAACAAGACCATCCACGTTTGGTAGAAGCAACACACACCCGTAGAGAGCTCAAAATATCAGTCTGCGCTGCGCGTTCTGAATGACGGCGGGCAACATGGAAACTGTAAATCGGATATGTTTGAGAATGAATCGTGCTGGTAGCCAAGAGAATAAGCTTTCAAATGACGTGCGCATTGTAGGAATACAGTGTAACTTCTATGCACAGGAGCTGCGCGAAACACTGCCAAATATTGCTTAAGAGGGTGTAGTAACACAGTATAGAACTTTTTCTTTTAACCTCTGGCAGTTTACCGCTTACCTTTGTACCATTTCAGGTTATTCACTGGACTTTCAATAAAAACTGGAAAAATGGGGGTGACCGGTGAACTTTTGGCCGGTAGTGTATAGAATACCTGTTTGTTGTTTTTCATTTGTTTGAACTGTGTGAATAAGGAATCAATTGTTAAAAGGTTTTTGTTAAGAATTCTAGTTTATTAGGTTAAATCTCTATTTAAATAGAACCTTAAATAACTTACTCTAAATAATATTTATATGAATGGGTTTCCTTTCATTGCAGGGTGGCACATCTCCCTTAAAATACACGCGTGGCTCCTATAGTCATATAGACTGACTTATAGGTATAGGTTTTCAGAGGGGGGGGGGGATGGTGACATTATTTTATTACAATTTTTTTTGACTTGTTTGTAGATGTTAAGTGGGGACATATGACCTTTCATATCGATTATATGTATTTCTGTTTAGCAAATATATGGTATATATGGTTGGATTTATTTTAGTTTAGCTCAGACCCATGTCTTTCATGGGAAGTGGAATAGCGAGGGAGGAGTTAATCACCCCCTCTCCTATAAAAGGGTCTACATTTCTTTGAGACCTTGGTGTGAACTTAAAACAGTACAACTACATCTTATTTTTTTTGTTTTATTGTTTAAGGTATGTACTTTGAAAACAATAGTTCATAATCTTGATGCAGCATTAAGACTTTTCTGTGCTTAAATTAAAAGAAAAAGACAGCATTTGTTGTGCTACGAATTGAGTCTGTGTATGTCTCCTTTTGTCCCACATTACTTTGTGAATGGCCTCAACAATGTGGAAAAGCTGAGATCCTGGAGAACCCAGTTGAAACCCAGAACACCCAGTTTTGGGTCCAGATTAAATCAAAACCTTATTTTAAACAAAACAAAACAAGAAAACACCCACTCATTGCTATTTACATATTTGAGTACTTGAACATGGCTTTGTGTTTGTGAGGGGTTTCTTGTGTCCTACCAATTGAAACTCTGTTTTCAAACACTGGGATTTTAATTTACGGTCAGTGGGGTCAAGGTTTAATTTAATCCAAACCCAGGGCGGTCATTAAGATTTAGGGCCTACTTTCTTAATCAAGAAATTCAGCCACTTCATTCATTAGATGCATTGTTTATGCAGGTATGTACTATTCAAACATACAGTACTGTGCAAAAGTTTTAGGCAGGTGTGAAAAAATGCGGTAAAGTAAGAATGCTTTCAAAAATAAACATGTTAATAGATTATATTTATCAATTAACTAAATGCAAAGTGAGTGAACTGAAGAAAAATTTAAATCAAATCCATAATTGGCGTGACCACCCTTTGCCTTTTTGCCACCCAGTTCTTCTAGGTACACTTGCACACAGTTTTTGAAGGAACCTGGCAGGTAGGTTGCCCCAAACATCTTGGAGAACTAAGCACAGTTCTTCTGCGGATTTAGGCAGCCTCAGTTGCTTCTCTCTCTCCATGTAATCACAGACAGACTCGATGATGTTGAGATCAGGGCTCTGTGGGGGCCAAACCGTGGTCATACCAAATATGGATTTGATGTAGATTTTTCTTCAGGTCACTCACTTTGCATTTTGTTAATTGATAAATATAATCTATTAACGTGTCTTTTTGTAAGCATTCTTACTTTACAGTTTTTGTCACTCCCGCCTAAAACTTTTGCACAGTACTGTACATTTAAATGTTGTGCTGCAGTCTAATTCTTCACATGCCATATGCTAAGAAAATACTCCTATGTGTCTAAATGTAGTTCCACATGTAGTAGCTATAGGAAGTATCCAGCCCCCTAAGACACATTGTTGTTTTTTAGCCTGAAAGTTTGATGTATGGGATTAGAGAAGTATTCATCCCAAGTCAATACTAGGTATAACCACTTCTGCCATGGTGCTGTATACATTCTAATTCTTAATGATAGACTTTACTGTACTCCAAGGGATATTCAATGCTTTTGGAATATTTTTATACCTCTCCCCAGATCTGTGTCTTTCCAAAATTTTATCCCAGAGTTGTTTTTCAAAGCTCATTGGTCTTCATGTTAGTAGCACAACCTAACTCAGTATGTAGCCTCTACTATCAGTTTCTCACAGTTCTTTTAGTCGTGGGGACAGAGGTGCTTTAAAAAGGGTGTGCTGCCGGTCCAGGGGGATAATTGACTGATTGGCCAACCATACACGAGACAACAATTTCCTGCATTCTCATGCTGTCCAAACAGTCAATTAAGCCTCCCAGACCAGAGTGTCCTTGTGGAGCTCACACTGCCACTATATATGAGCACACTGACATAGACGTTAACATCTAACATGACATCAAGCAAATAGAATTAAAACCTGGAGTTCCAATGATTCACATTTGTTATCTTTGTACAGTTTAATAAACTTTGACCTTGTTCAACTGCTGCCCAGCGCCTGGAATCTGCCCCAGATGCACGTCCTTGTGTTCGTTAATGAAAACCAAATGCAGCAACTGGGCAAGATTGTTACATTGTTTGCATTGGAAAGCATGAAGTTGTTTGTTCGCTTCGGGCTCCTTTGCTCTGCTGTACTTGATCATAATAGTGTGCTATTGTTTGTGAAAGACTGAGGAGTAACTGCATTTTCTATTCAGTGGGATCAAAGGCCCCAAGCATAGCTCAGTGACCCAAAGAATGCAAGAGAGCATTTAAAAAAATATATGGTCACCTAAATACAAAACCACAAGAAAACTATAGTTACTGTGGATGGACTTCTAAAGTATTTCAGGTCTCTTTGTGTGTCTGGCTGACTGGGACTGACATTAACCCTTAACCCAGTGTGATACATTACAAACATGTAACAGACTTGACAGTATTCCTAAGGGTTAAGCTCCAGTTTTGAAGTCCACTCAGGCAATAAACCTGTTTCACAGCCCTAATGTACAGGTGGACTGTCTAACCCTCTCCTGCTGAAAAAGTCAACCCTAATGTAACCAACAATTCATTGTATATCAGCATCCATTTTCCTTCAGCTTTCTGTAGAACCCCAGATTCATTCTAGAATAGTGTTTTAGTGGGGAAACCTAAGTTCATTTACTCTGCCTTGCTGTTACATTTTATGTAACGTAGACATGGGCACACATGAGGTCACCTATGTAATGTCAGTGCTGTGGTGCTCACCTGTGACTCTTTTTCAATTATCTTTTCAGATGGAGCTTCTGGATAAGTTCCCAGTGGAAGGGGGACAGAAGGACCCAAAGCAGCGGATCATCCCCTTTCTTCCAGGTAAACGCAGATTCACCTGGCCACTTTTTTTAATAACTGGAATAGAACTCCTGTATTGCTGTCATAAATACTAAGAAATAACTATTAAATCATGATGAATTCCTGCTGCTATAAACATATTGTGTTTTGATTTCAGTAATGGTTGTAAAACTTGTGGTTGGGTCCACGAAGGCCATGATTTATGTAAGACTTTAAGTTCTATTTATTAATGTATGCATTTAACAAATGGAACTTGGTAAAGGTTGGTGAATTTGGAGCTAATCTGAATGTTATTTAGAGGCCTCTGCTGGCTGTCCTCCCAGGTTTGATGTGCTGTTTCTATATGAATCAGTACAATGAAGGTCTGGAATCAATTGAAGAAATCATACATTGGGAGGGAGGGGGTACTATGATCCAAACTTCAGCTGTGTTTATTTAATGAACTCTGTATGTGGGGAGTAAACCACTTTCGTTTATTATCCATAAAAGCTTTCTGTTATTTTATATTTTGCTGGTGGTTGATTTTTTTTTTTGGGAGGGGAATGGTTGAGATCTTTTAGTTTTTGTATTCTGCTTTGTTTATTTAGATTTTAGGATAATTTATGATCTCCTTTACCTGAGCTTTTTAGAAACATGAACCAGGCACCAAAACTCAGGCCACTCCTCCTTTCAAACTCCTCTCTTTAGCATTATCTTTGTCTTACCCTTGTGCAAAGATTAGGTTGGGCGTTTCCTTTCAAGATCCTACTATTTTGATGTTAAGAAGGGTATTTAAAATGGCTCTGATGGAGATATATAGTTAACATATAAACATAGCAGTCTCTCTTTCTGTGATGCACACACAGATTATGGCCAAAATCATTCCTGTGGAATAGGGTTATGTACTTTAATGACTAGCTGTCTGTTTATAATTTGGCAATATGTGGTGGAGGAAATAGCCATGGCTGCTTCGCATGGTTCAAGCAATGAACTAAGCATAATAGATTCCTGCTAACTAGACGAAATAGCGCATGAAATGTCTGCTTTTAATACTTAGTCTTGTGTCTGTTATTATACACCACAGCATTGAAGATTGCAGTTCAGCACGTTCTCTACCTGAACGATATGAAGATTCTTGCAGGTTAATGAAATGGCAAGAAAAAAAGTAACTATGTCTCGGGGCACATTGTGACTCTCCTCAGTTCATATTTCTTAAGCTGTTTTATATTTAGAGGACTTTGTTCCCCCCCCAATTCATCTTTCCCCATTTTTTTGTCTTTTCTTTGGGGGGATTCTGTTTATATTTGACTTCTTGTTGGTGTCTCATTGCTTTGTAATGCTGGCAGCCTCTCATTCACAGTGCAATTCTGTTTATCCCAGTGAAGCACAGTTGTGGATGGATTTATGCAGTGGATATTCGTCTGCACACAAGACCACATGGTCTCGAGCCACAGCTAGTCAGACAGTGCCTGATGGTTAAAAGCCATTTCCTGTTGAGTTGAGGGCAAAGGACAATGGAAGTGGCTTTGTGTAAAGACTTTAGTTATGTTATGCTGGTCTGCTTGCTGTAGAGGTTTAAAATCCTTTGTTGGCCCTGTTTATTTTTGAAAGATGACTGCAAGGATATAAAAATAAACTGTGATATTATCAGACATTATCTGCTGGAAAAATACAAAAATTAGAATTTTGATTTGATTGCGTCCAGTGCGAATGTATGCATCTGAATGGGTTAATCATTTGGCTGGCACAAAGTCAGTAGTAAACTCAGAGATGTCCATCTTAATTTGCACCAGTGACTCATGGCATACTTAAAGACATTTCAAATTTCCTTTTTCAGTCTGAGTTCAGCAGTAACACTCATCTATCTAAGTCCCCCTAGGCAAGACATTTCTAAGAAATAAATAATAATAATAAATACTGTAGTTCCATCGAAATGGTATGACTTGCGCTTCTGCTTTACTATCAGGAGACCAGCCCTGTTTTCTGCTTAACCTCAGTCCAGACAGAGCTTCTTCATCTTCAAGATGGGAGTCGCTTGCTAAGCTGTTCTCCCAGAGAATGCTTTATTACATGCAGCACCGGTTCCCGCTGTAGTGAGATTTTTTTTGTTTGTTTACCTGATAAACTGAAATAGCCATGTTTGTTCAGCTTTTTTTCTTTTTCAGTATTATTTTAATCCTCACATTCCACAATATAAAACAGTTAGGCCCACATTAAATTAAACCTGTCCCCCTTATTTTGCTCATACATGTCAGTTGATGGTACCCATCTGACACTCGAAACCCTATGATTGTTTTTATAGGAAATCTGATTCGTCTTTGGGTTATCCCCCACCAAACATAATTGTCCTTGGAATTTGCTGAAGGCCAGGTTTAAACCTGTATGTTAGAGTTTACTTTAACAAATGGCTATAATGACTCAGCAGCTAGTCAGCTGTTTTAAAAGAATATTTTGCAATTACAAGAATATCCTAACTTGAACCTAATATTTCCGAGACACTTATGGGCTAGATTGTAAATGGTTGTTTGAACAAAGTGATGCAGATGTACTGTTGAATGTGATAGGAAAGACGTTTGTAAAATTGTATTAATTTATCTGGCTTTCCCTCCTGAAATAGCTTCTTGGCTTAGGGAGCAGGGAGAGAAAAGAGGTCGGATAAGGCTTTTAAAGCAGTGGTTGTGTGATTCTTTGTTTTCCCCCACCCCTTCCGACTCTCCAAAAATAAATATGAATTCCAAGGATACTGAACTGTAATTATCTCAACAGATCATTTAAAATGGGTGTTGTGATATCTGCTCCATGCTTGATTGTTGATTGTTGACAGAACATTTGTCTTTAGAAGTTTTTTGTATTTTTATAGCACAGCAAAACTCCCCATCCCTGTTTCGTGTGTGTGGTTTTCTCAAAAAGGGACAGCTGGCTAAAGTTAAAAGTTCCTACGTTCTTGCTAAAAGAGAGGGAGGGCATGATTTGCTTGCTGCTTGCATTCAAAGTCCCAGAACTGCTGTTTGACAATTGATTGCTATAGTCTCAAAGGAAAGGATTGTTCCTTAATAGTTATCATTTTATTGCCCAATGTCAAACAGTGCTGCATTTTACATACCTTGTACACTGAAAGGGATATTGTCAGTTATTAATTTTTACCAATGGAACACTAGAGCACTGCTGAACAAAGTAGAGATCTAGTGAAAATGTAACGGCCATCACTTCTGCTGATTTACCAAACAGGCTTTACGGATTCAATTATACCGGTTCATCTGCGATTGCTAGAATGAACTGAACTGAACTTTTGACTTGTGCTGG
Organism: Amia ocellicauda; assembly: GCF_036373705.1. Lineage (NCBI taxonomy): Eukaryota > Metazoa > Chordata > Actinopteri > Amiiformes > Amiidae > Amia > Amia ocellicauda. The sequence goes on from NC_089860.1 coordinate 23,093,571, forward strand.
GATCTCGTCTCTGCCTTGCTTTGGCAGATGACTAATGGTGATTTACTGTAAGAACCCTCTTTGATGTAATGGTGAAGGAGGAGGGGGGCTGCAAGTTGTGGAAAATCAATGCAGCAGCCTAGAATAGGGCTTCTCATTTAGTACAAAAGTGGTTTGATACACTCTAGATGCACAGTTTAAAGTGATTTAAAAATAAATAAATAGAAAATAGTCAAAATCAAGTTGCTCTCTCCTTTTTTTGGAAACCCTAGACACTTCAAGATGGTATGAAAGGGATTATAGAATGAAGTACTTTTTACTTACAACTTGATGGAATTTAGAAAGTTGTGAAATAAGCTTTTTATTTTCAAAAAAAGATCCTGTGACAGAGCAGTTGACTGTGGGGTCTGTGAAGGCTCCTGTTTCTATTGATTGAATAAGAGAGAACCATATTTTAGACTTTAAGAATGTATGAGTTCACTCATCAAAAATTCTCTGGATTTTGTGAATTTTCACTGATGTATACAGACTGTCTGATAGATAAAATGGTTTTAAATCCTAACTGGAGGCCCTTCCATGTCACCCCCTTGGACATATTGACTTCTGCATTTAATTTTAATATACAGATGCAGGGAACACTTCGCTGTAACCTTTACACCAAGACAGGGTTCCCACACATTCTGGAAAAACTTGAAAATCATTGACTGTTTTTCCAGTCATGGAGAACACATGGAAAATGTGAAAATCTATCGAATGTCCTGGAAATGCTTGAAAAGTCATGGAAAATTGTGAAGTTAGGATACAAAAACATATTTAACCGGTGTTTCCTTTCATCTCCTATGTAAGCAAATTGAAAAGCGGCACACACTGCAACATTAAAGTCCTTCAAGTATGGGGCACGTTCAATGACAAGCTAAAAGTTACACAGCAGATTATTTTTTTAAATGCTCCACCAAGAGAGCTGTTGTGAAATGGTGGGCTGTGGTGTCAATCACAACATTTCACCCACACAAACACACCCCACGGTGTCTTCTTTCCCTGTCTCGTTCTCGAGTTTTGAGTTTCTTTCCTAACTCGGGCAGAAATTTGAAATGAGAGATGTAAGTGACTATGTAAATACAAATATTTGTCACGGATGAATGAGACACTACTTGAGAATAAGTTTACTCGTGTTGGCAAGCTTTCTTCAATCTGTTGTTCTTTTGCTTGCCAGCTAATGTCAGTTAGCCAGCTAACGCGGCAGGGTATCTACAGTAGTTGACGTTACTTTAGCTAGAGCCGTGAGGATGCTGATTTTGCTTTTAGCTTAACATTTTCCCCAGACAAAATCTGTGCACTGGGCACATTTGTTATTTATTTATTTATTTATTTATTATACAGGTTGCCCCTTTAAATTACGAGTAGGCCTATGTTTCAACTATGGAGCAAATTAAATCAAGCCTCTACTTCGCTGATCTGTGCCTCCCCCTAGACATGGTACTACCCCTCCATTTAGTAGTACCTACGAACTGCTCACACTGATTTAGCGCATGTGTGTCCAAACCATAGACCCTGAACCATAGGTTATAGGGGGCGGCTGCCCCCCACACTTTGAATTTAGGGGAGGCAAATTATATATTGTTGTGCTCCTCACTCGTTTCAATTACAATTACAGATGTGTGATTTTTTGCCGGATGTGTCCCATAGTGATATGTGGTTGGGAAGCAAAGATATTGTAACTAACTGGCAATAGAGACTGTCTGAGTTGAGCCCTAGACTGATAGAGACTACACATTAGTTGTGTTTTGTTATCCATCCTATATGAGTTGTTCTCTTCCTTTTTCTTGTACATCTGTAAATCTGTCACTGAAGCGGTGCGTCGGGCTAACAATGCTGCTCTGGTTCTATACCCCACTGTTTCCTCTGTTCTGTTCTTTTCTGTGTAATGAAGCAACCTCGGTTTCAACCTCGTCTGATTATTTTTGCAAGAGTGTAACAAATTGTTTGAGTCGAGCATTTTATTAAATATGGGGTAGACCCCCACCGTGGGCTTCCCCATGCAGTGCCCTCACCCCCCGACCGTGACAACATTCCTGACTATGCAACTTATAGTAGCTTATACTAAATAAGCTTGTTCAAATTATGATGTTATAAATTGATTTATAATGTACAAGTACAATTAAAACATTCCATCAATATTAAAATATAATGCAGGATTCATATAGTTTTTTTGTTTGTCTATTTGTTAAATTTACTCTAAGCTAGAAGATTTGCTGTTACACAAACTGGTCTACACTGCTCTAACCTGTCTGACATAAGGCAGGTCGAAACGAGCAATATCATAAACATAATTTTTTCACAATACATCCTTCTATTATAAATGCCAAGCTGTTGTTTGACAAATAAACCTAATTAATATAGTGTTTAAAAAGCTAAAAGTCTTGTATTACAACATTTTGAATTCCTGCTTTTTTAAAACAAATTATATATATTTGTAGTTGCAGGATTTTGCTGACAATCTTTATTTTTCATTTGAATTATGGTTCTTTGTTTAAATACTTACATTTTCAATCTTCTTGTTCTATTGTCTAGCAAATGTAAAACATTAGAAAATTGACTGATTATACAAGGAAACAATTATGTAGTTACTGTAGTGCAAAACAAGAGTTAACAATTAAATACACTCGCATCAACTGTAGTACAACTTGATGCATTACTGGTCTTGTTCCAATTCTTATGGTGATATGCAGATTGTGTCCATATTTAATTGTTTAGTTTTGAGTTTCTTGAGGAAACCATCACTAGTGTTATGCTACATGACGAGAGCTGTGGGTTCTCCCAGACAATCTGCTGGGTGTTCCTCTGAGTGGCTGCGACTGGAAACTCCATAGGTTCATAACCAAGTTTTGACTGATTCATCAAGAAATGCGTTTTGGCAAGGAACGGGGCAGCAGGGGCCTATTGTACTGTTTCCGTCGCACAAAACATCAACGCTGGCTGTGCAGTTTGTCTGCGGCACCGTCCAGTTTTCAAGATCCTTCATGTTCTTGGGTTCAGTCCACACTGTTTTTCATTGGCCCAGAATGTTTCCTGTAGTAAAGAGTTACCTACTGAAGCCCAGTCTTCGCTGAATTTTAGATGAAAGATTGAGACTCCATGCAATAAGCTTTTGCCAGCAGTCCCTCGGTTTGCCATACAAGAGCAGACTTCTCTTGTTACGATTCTGTAAGAATTGCAGAAGCCAGTATTGTTCTTCTTAATATGATAGTTAACATATCTGAGGAATTCTGATTAGGAATGGTAATTTCTCCAATAACGTAGCTGCTGGGAAAAGGTGTAAATCCACGCAAGCCTCCTTCATCAAACCCTAGCTCAGGCCTGTGAATCATGTTGAATCAGCAAAAGAACGATGGGACTGACGGATATGGAAGAAATTAAATCTCCTTTGTAATGTAGGAAGGAAGGTCTTTAGAGTCTTTTATAGGTTCAACATCTGGATTAAAGGGTGTTATAAAAGGCTTGTCTGAGGAAGTATACTACTTGAATTAGTCTATTAGGTTTTTAATTTAAAAATATATTTTTCTTCCATGTTCCAAGCCCATGTACCATATTAGGCCACTTGCTTTTATTTTGAAATACAATTAAAAAAAACGGAAATATTAGAAGGATGATCCATTTCACAGCAAATGCACAAAGTTGTTACTGTCCTGTTACTTTTTATTTGGAGCCAATCATGTTTTTTTGTTCTTGAGTTATTTATGAATTTGTGCTGCCACTGTGCAGCAGCATTTTTAAAAGTCACCCCAAAACTTTGCTTTATGAGGGGCCCTCCCAAGAAGCCATTTTTCTGGAATTTGGTGACCAAACTTGGTGAATTTTGATAAGAATTATACAATGAAGAGATTAATAAATCAAATGAAACCTTATATGATGATTTTGCTTGGTATTTAAAATCACTGTTTTGTATTTGAAAATATAAATTTCATTAGTTTCCGAAGCTAGCGCGGGACACTGTCAGAATGATGGTCACACAGATCGATGCCGTTGAACAACAAAAAAAACATAGTAAATCAAAACATTTTAGAAGCTTTGTCAGATAAAACCATATTTAATATTCTTTCAATTATTATAATCTTAAAATGTAATTGTTTTTGTCATATGGGCTTAAAAAGGAACAGTGCCCTTGAAAAGCCTATTAGCACATGGCTTGAAAGCAGAATAATTATTTAATTTGTTCTACCAACAATAATAAACATGTTCTAAGTAAGAATAATGTATTTTTATTATAAAGACATTACATGTTTACATTAACTCTAACTCTAAACAAAATTGAGGTTAATTTTCTATTGTTGACCACTGTTGTTCTTCATAAGCCCACTAAGCCCAGAACCCATTGTACCTCATATTAAAAAAGCCTTCAATTAATTAATATTACTCAGAATACATCCTTTTCATTCATAAACTTAACAACTTACCTTGTTTTCATTATGGGGACAAAATGGGTAGGCAGAAAAAAAATGATAACGACTACAGTAACATGATGGAAGCTTCCTGTGAATTTCATGCGGATCATGGATGGGCAGAGAAGAATAATGTTCAAGAGTATTTTGAGATGTTTTTCCAAAGATCTCTGACATGGGACTGCCAAGAGTTTTCATTTTTGAAGGTCATGCCTCACATATTTCTCTGGCACTTGTGACCAAGGCCAGAGAAAATGGGGATGTGTTTCTCTGGCTCCCATCTCACCTCACCCACATCCTCCAGCCACTGGACAAGACAGTGTTTGGTGAAGTCAAAAGTAGGGATGATCTGGTCCGATACCAATATCCGATATTCATATAACAAGATCGGCCGATACCGATATTTTCCTATTATTTATTGGCCTATAGAACGAGAGTAGGTCTGGGGCGGGGTGATTGCTTTGCAGTTCGTGTGCGTCATTCATATTTTGTTAAGACTACACAAGTAGAATAGAACAAATCAGATGCTTAGTTAGACGCAATAAAAGCCGCACCACAAGAGAGAAATATCGGTTGGAAATATCTGCCATTTTAAAGCAATCGGCCTATAGCCGATATAGTAATTTCTTGCCATATCGGCCCGATACTGATTGGTGGCCGATCAATCGGTGCATCATTGGGTCAAAAGGTAATGGAGGAAAGATCTGTGCTGCAATTCCCGTATTAGCAGGGACAAAATTTGAAAGGAGGAATTCCCTGTGAAACCTGTGAGCCAGAGCCAGGTGGACAGACAGGTGTCCACAAATCAGGCTCCTTTTTCTGAAGCACCTGTGCAGACTTCCACAGCCCCAACAGCCCTGGCCCAACCCCAACAACCAGCACACCAGCAGAGCAAACTGCCTGTACGAGTGCAACAATTCCATGTGATGGAATTATAAGCCCACTCCGGACTTTACACTTTTTGAAAAAAAAAAAAAAAATTTATGACAAAATCTACCACAAGTGTTTAGATGTAATACCCACTTTATTGGGAAGAAATTCGCATGTATAAGAAAACATGTAAAACTTAGATTTTGGTGTGCTTAACTGGGTCACTTCCCCTAGTCAGTGTTGATTTGAAGTATTTCAAGATGTTCTCCTTCCTGGGCTATGTCAATGTCGGCCCTGTGCTTGTCTGGTGTGAAGTGTGAGTCGCTGTGTTCCCAAAGACCAGTCCATGTTATTCAGAGCTCTGCAATGTGATGGAAACACATACTGTGCACTCTCTAGTGATGGTTAATAATCCGTAATTTAGCAGACCCTTAAATTGGAAGAACATGGCACAAGGACAGTGACTAACTTTTGAGGATGACTTATTTGTCTGGGGCTTAAACTGAGAGCCCTGAACCTTAAGAACTGGATCCCCTGGCCTCCTCATGAATCAGAGGTTTCAGCTAAAGGAGTGCTGGCCTCATTGTATACCTCCCGGTGATGGACCAGATTTAGACGTTGATGTTATCCATTTCGTTCTATTGCTTGAGAAGGCAGCATTGACGTGCAGGTGATAGAAACTATTACGGAAAGTAAATCGCCTTGGCTGCGAACCGCAGTGTGGCCTAACATTAATCATCATGCTGTACATTGTAGTCTGAAAATAATTTATTTACGGAAGCACGACCAGCACAACCACTTACCCCGCACTTACAAGGGCCTTATTGTGTTGAGTTCCCCTGTTCTGTTATTGATGCGGTGAGCATTTTGCGCCAGTCTGCATTCTGATGCGTCTTTGTAATGGTGAAACCTACAAAAATAACCTTCCGTTCATTTTGTTTTCTTGTTCTCATTGATGTGAAGGTATTATTGAGAATAAGTGTATTTTTACAGTCTCGCGCAGACAGAAAAAAAATCTATTTATTATGTTTTTCCTACTTGTTGAAGAATCTCCAGGATGAGATTCTGATACATTTTCTCCAATAAGGAGACCTTAAAATGCAAATGGATTTGCAACACTCAATCTTCACCCCCTTAGATAGCACAGTTTGACCTTTCCTTGTGGAAAACTACAGCTCCTTCATTGTTTCATTAACGACACAGTGTGCATCACAGTGTGGGCTCAGTGAACAGGCCGTCTGAGACCTAAACATCTGTTTGGCTGATGAAATCGTGGCTTTACAAAAATAATTGCTCTCAGCATCTGAATTACAGATTCTCCTTTAGGATTTAATTTTTGTAATGATTGAAATGCTTATAATATTCATATCTTCCAGATTTCCTTCAGAATCCTACCTATGCTTCCATTCTTTCCCATTGTTACAATCAGTTTTCTCACATTTTGCAAGGTATTAAGAAAAACATTGATATGGCCAAACTAAGACAAAATGTGTTTATATATTTCTTTCTTACATTTGCAGGAAAGATCCTTTTCAGAAGAAGCCACATCAGGGATGTGGCAATGAAACGTCTGAGACCAATTAACGAATACTGTGGGGTAAGTACAGAGAGATGTTTTATAGGGATTTAGGTTTTCTGTATTTTTTTGTTTTTTTTTAAACAACTAGCATTAATTTTCCTTCATAGATGCATCCTCCACATCTCTGTTCTGTCAGAGGGATGCAGTTTGGTAATCGAACATCATGAGGTATAACCAATAAGATGACCCATTACTGTTCACATTTTCTCATCCAGGCCTCAAATAATTTACATTTTATTGTTCACAGCATACTTGTTGAATGTGTTTATTAACCACACAAATTACACAACAGTTAAACATGTTTATTTTCATGATCCAGTGTACAGTATGTTCAAGTTTAAAATAATTAAGAACCACAAAATCACACATTATCTTTAGCATCGTAGAAATAAATTAAATGGATGAATGACTTTGCCATGAAAGGAGGAAAATTGCACAAATGTCTCTGCACCCTATTAAGGCAACATGGAATTCAGTATCCTTTTTTATGACAAAGAAAATATTTCCGCCTGTTAAATTAAACAGTCATTCTCGATATGGCATATCTTACAGGGCTGTGGTAGTCTTTGTCTCAATAGTTTATGGAGGAATAAGTTCAGACGCCAGCTTTCTTACAAATAAATTTAAAATTGAGTTTTCTGAGGCAGCTCTCATCAGCACACCGGATTACATTTTATTTAATGGTTTAAAAGCCCTATGTAAACCAAATATTCTTTGTTTTTCTTGGCTTTGTAAAATTCTAAAGGTGGCTCTAAAAAAAAAAAAAAGTGGTGTTTTCCTCCCACTTGTAAAAACAATGAGCTTCATGCTTTTTCCCTCTTTCCTCTTATAGATCACAGCCCTTGTTTCTGTTATTCTCCAGACAGAAATGGGCAGATGGGGAATTTCTGCTGGGGGAGGGTTTGTGGTTTGTATGCCCAGGGGAACTTTGTAGGAGTACAGGAATTTAAGAAGGGTTAGAAATCATGAAAACAAGCCATCCAAACTTCTGAGATCGATTTAACCCCTTAGGTACATTCCCAGAGACACTGTAGTCAATGCTCATTCAGTAAAAAAAAACATAACAGAATGAAAGTAAAATATGTTGTTTTCATGTAGCGGCTTTAAATAATAACACTGGTCTTCTTTATTTATGCAATTTTGAGTACAGTTGCAAAAGCTGTGGTGTTCTTCAAAGGTCTTGGACGATTGCTTGTGTTTTGTCACCAACTTGGTGGTTTGCATGTGCAGCCTGAGATCCTTCTTTCACTTTTCTCCCTTTTTTTTTTTGTTTGTTTGTTTTTCCTCCCCTCTTTGGTGAGTGAATACTCCTTTCTTCTTCCTGCACTGGTTTGAGTTAACGGTGTGACGTTAAAGTAATTCACCCTTGTGGTTAATGCGTTTCCCTTGCTGGCTCTTTGAACTCTCAGAGGAAGGCTTTTGATGCTGTGATCAAAGTGTGAGTGATGCTCAAGACCAAGACTGTGTTGGGCCGAGTGGTAAGGTCGTCCGCTTTTATAGACGCTTCGTCAGGTTTGCGAGGTGACGAACCCGACTTCTGCAGGTTACGCCCTCTTTGTGGCCCTCAGTAGCTGGTCTGTACAGTTTTATTACTTTATTTTATTACTCTTTGTTGTTGTTAGAGATTTTGAAAAGTTTTGCTTGCGTTTCTTACTTGTGCCGTCAGATGTATGTAAGGAGAACCAGACGGTGTCTTTGGATGACTCCTGACTGAGAAGTGCTGCTTAAACTGGCTCAGATTCACTTTGCTGAAGCCACCCAGCTGTGCAAGTGTGAGCAGTAGTACGCAGCAGGGACCAGAAGACCTTGTGTCATATTTCACAAGCTCTGACCCTGTGCTGCTGTTGCATCATCATAACTAACTTTCAATTCCTTGTCTGTACTGGCTTTAATGGCATCAGATCAGACCTTGCTATCAAGTCAGTTTGTCCACTTTCTCCCTCTGAGGTCCAGGTCAGTCCTGTCCTGGTTGGGACCCCTAATGATGCAAAAGAAAGTACTCAGGATAGATGCTGGAATTATATTTGTTTTTGTTTTGTCTTCATTGCTTTTTAATTATCCATAACTTATAGCTGCGGTGGCGTTTTTAATAGCTGTGGAGAAGTTTAACGCTCGTCTTGAATCATAACCTTTGAAGGTGTATTGGTATTCATCGTAGTGCTGTACTGTCCTCTACACAAACACACACACACAATTAGGTTAATGCTGCCTGCTATAATGGTGCACCGATAAAGTCCATTTGCTATAATGCGTTTCCATGGTTTTTGAATCCCAGGGGAATACTAATGAGAGGAGTGGGTCATCGACATTGTGCAGGACAGCTTCAGCCCATGTCTGTGGAAAATGATATAACCTGTACAGCTCTGTAGGAAAAACAAACAAAAAGAATTATAATCGGTCTTGTGTTTTGACATCCGTATTTTATCATTTGCAAGAAGCGTACTGTTAAACATTCAGGTCTGATGAATAATGGAACCCCTGTCTCATAAACAAAAGGCACCCCCCCCCAGCCCCGCTAATCTTCAAATTATACTTGCACCCACCCACAGACAAACACTTACCAGATTAATTTACTTTGTCCGTGACAGTTTTCCTGCTGTTTTCGTGGGAGAAGTTGGCACGAATGTTGATTGAAGGGGTAGTAAGTTGACAACAGAGGACACCTTGGACCCAGTTCATATTTATTCAACTCAGGTTTTATTACATAATCTAAAGAATTCATCAAGCTGTAAGACTCTTAACTTTCTGCAAGGACATGGTACTGTACCACTTACCCCTATTAACGGAATAGTTCTCCACTAACGTCTCCTGAATTTCTAGACCGATGCATGTAGAAATTAAGAGCATACAATTTAAAAATAGCCTGATACAGGACCTGCGCTTCTTTATTTAGCCATCTTTATGTAAATACGTTCATGCGCTGGTTCAATTTAATCATGGAGTATTGTGACTGACAATCAGAATGTACTGTATACGTTTCAGAAGGATATTATTTCACAGTCCCTCTACGCCAGAACACGCACAGCCCTATATATGAAACGAAAATGCCAAAACATTGGTTTTATTCTCCCTGGGTTTTTGCTTTTCATCTTGTCATCTGAAAGTGCCCATCTGTCAATCCCTATTTAACCTCTGGTTTTGATAGAAACCAGAATGAGATTTCCCAGAGGGATGATGGATCAAAGGAGCAATGCTTTTAGAAAGGAACGGGGGGAGGGGGGAAAAAACATTCCAGATTGGGGAAGCAAAGTTAAATAATAATTTTACCCCATTCTTTATTATTCCTGAAAGCATTGAGAGGCCTCAAATTACTTGGAAAAAAGTCCTGCTGAATAATTTGGAAAAATGCACTTTTTTAAATGCTTCAATTGTTCCTTGATTTAAAATTATCCCCTGTATCCTTAATTTGTTTGTTTTGTTTGTAGGCTCTTATCCAGCTGCCAGTATACATTTCACAGTGCGAGGAGGTCCGTTTGTTCTTCGAAACTAGACCTGAAGACCTAAACCCACCTAAAGAGTAAGTTATTTTAATGGGCATTTCTTCACTGTATTTGGGTTATTGGCACCTGCATACTGAACCCGTTGAAAGGCCTTGACCATATGTAAAGCTTGACCCGTGCGCTAGGCAATTGTGACCCACCCACAATTCACAATCCCAATACTTCGATGGCATCTTTTTGTCTGGCAGAACTTTTGAATGATCATACTAAAATAACCCAATTCATCCTTGATCTGTGTTATATACATGTGAAACTCGACACATTTATAATTGGGGGAATTGGGGAAGGTTGACTTTTTCTTTTCTTTTTTTTTTTTTTTTTTTTTTTGTAAGTATTGTTATTTGTTAATTTAGTTGGCACATGCGTTTTTCTGTAGTTTGTTCTGTAGACCCACAGTGTGAACAGGATCAGGCAGTCTTGGGATGACAGGTTTGGCCAATGCACGTATATATGTTGTTTTCATCTCTCCTGTACAATGAGGGCCATAGCAAAGTTAATTCCAAGCTTTTTTTTGGTTAGTTTTTTATTAAATTACAGTTGTATGTACACATCTTATATGGGGTGATAATTATGTTGTGATTTGTTAGTGGAACTGAAATTATAAATGAGAAATCAAAACTGCAGTCGTCTAATGCAGCCTCAAGGAAGTGCCAAGGTTGTCTAGCTTAACAACCTCTCTAATTACTGAATTTTATAAATCATGTCAGACACATTAACATCATAAGTAACCAGCATACAGAATGTGCCAGTATGAAAATTGCAAAATGACCCTGTTTGTTCATATAAGTAAGTAAGTGTGTGTTTGTGTGTGTGTGTGACTCATTTTTAGTGGTTTGGCTCTGAAACTGAGTGAGCTAGGCCTTTCTGGAGAAACGCATCGTGTTTCTGTGCAACTCGCATGTGGGCCAGACACGAATCGCTGCCTGCTATTACGGCACTACTTTATAAATGGCTCCCTGTGAAAAAATAAATAAAATAAAATAAAAAATCAACAAGTTTGGTTTGGACTCGGCAAGAATGTTTCAGAGTTTGCTCCCGACTGGGTCGTCCGCAATCTGAGGCCTTTTTTAGACTGTAGCAGTGATTATTCTCATTGCAGCTGCCCGAAGTCTGGCCTGATCCAGCGGTTTCTAAATGAAACCCTGTCCAAGCTCAGATTGCAAACTTTGTTGGCCTTGTCTGTATTAGGATTCCCAATTCAGGACTCTGGCCAAACAGCAATTCATATAGTCTTTGAGCTCCAGAGAATCTCTGAATTTGGCGTATTATATACTGTTTCATAAAAGACCTTTATGTAATGCAGTGTAGTTCACAGGCTTTCCTGTAGTTAGTAAGTCAAACAAATCTGCGAGTAAGTAATATGACTTTTTACTGAATTGTGAATTGTACTGTAGAGGAGTATTATAAAAAGCTTCTTAAACAATTGCCGTCTTAATTTTCTTTTAGCCTCAGGTATTTTAATTGAGGGCAGGCTGCTGATCCTTTAACAGTAGCCTTTGTTGAAACAGATCATGTAAGCTAAGTTTTAACTTCAGGAAGGTTTATTAAGTGCTAGCTGATTTCGTACAATAGCCTCCATTGCGACCATTGTGTTTTCATTTCTGCTGAGACATCACAGCTCCTCAGTGCAGGAATGTTTACTCGTCTCCGAGTCGCACAACGCGGTTACTATCGGCACGTCTTGCCTGCTTTTGCCGAGTAATTTTTGAAGGGTGGGTTAGCCTTGGATTCTGCCAAGGACACATCCCTTATTACCTCTCAAGTCATGCTATAAGCATCTGGGGCTATGGAAAGAAAAAGCAGATTTATATAGAAAAGTCCTTGGTTTGTCTTTATTATAATTGGATTATAGCTTTGCCTTAATTCAGCCACAGTAATTTGACATTGTGCCAGATCCCATTTAGCCATTTTCAAGAGTGAAATATGGCCTCCTATAAATCTGTAGCAGCGGCAGGGATGTTAGCACCACATATGCTGGAAAATTAAATTAGCAGCTGCAGGAGAGAAAGCAGACCCTTGTGTACTTAATAATTTTAAAATACTCAGAGGCACAGCACCTGGGTGTTGCTCGGTCACTTTGTGAATTCTCAGCAGCTGCGTGCATTTTATGATCTGTGTCTCAGCTGGGTACATCAAGAAAATGAGTCACCTTTCACATGAAAAAGGGGGGTGGGAGATTTTTTTTTACTTTGACCTCCCAAAAGAAATTATGTAGAATCTCCAATCAAATCTCTCGCCAAATCTGTACTTTACACGGGCTACTTTGGGAATGTTTTCATTCTTCTGCTCATGGCAGATTGAGTGTCTCTAGGATGGGGAAATATAAATATTTTACATTATGGCAAAATGTTTTAGTTTTTCTCATCAAAAATAAGAACATGAGTTATTTACATGTTGCCAGCTAGGGGCAGGTAAACCATCTGTGTTTTTCAATGATGCAACACAATAGGAAACTGGGATAAAACCACAGAAAGCACGACTGACGATGGATGGATGTCTTTCGGTATTTTTTTTTACTCAATGCTACACTTACTAGTTTACAGCACCATCACTTGTAAAATGAAAACTTGGTGCAGCAAGGTAGTTTTCCCCTAACACCGCACCAGCTTCCCATCAAATTAAAACCAGCATCACTTATTTTGCCACATTACTTTCCCATGAGGTGGCAGGGAGCTGGTCAGAGTTTGCAGTGGGTTTCTACTGGGTTGAATTTATTACAGGCTAAATGACATTAAGAAGGTTCAGGAGGCAAGCTGATGTGATTAACCCAGGAATTTAATCGAGAAAAAGAAACGAGAGTGGAGCGGGCTGTTGTGGAAAGAAAGGGAAATACTCCCTGCTGCCTCCGGCCTGCACACTGTTTGCCTCTGGGTCTGTAGATTAGATTAGGGCAGTGACATGAAAAAAGATGGGAGTATCAGTCTTCAAATGGCTTATCCAGATTGTTTCAGATGCTGGTTCGTGTTCTCAGTTCTCGGTTTTGTGTCTCATTTTAAAGTCTTTTACATGCCAGATGCATGGGAAGGAAATTACATTTGCTAAACTAATAGGTCAGTTACTCTAGACTACAGTGCAGTTTCTTTTTTTTTTTTATATTTTATCAAATGAAAGAAAGCAGTTTGTGATCATTTCTTATCTAATGTTGGTTGGAACTTGGTACAGTATTATTCTCACCCAATCATGTTATATATATATATGATGAGATCGATAAATATAAACATTGCAATAATACTGTAATTCATTCCTCCAAAACCAGATTTCCCCCTTCTTCATTTCAGTTTAATCTCAGTGTGATGCAGGGTTTCCAGACCTAGCTGTAAAGAAGTCTCTAACTGGCTTCAGAGAGAAGTTTCTTAATGTCTAAGCCATCTATTCTATTTCAGCAGCGGTTACCTCAGTAATAACTCAAGTTAAACTTGCCTCCGTTAGGCGCTTAATTGGCAGGAAGCCCACATGCATATATCATTTTAGTATCCTCAAGCCTGTCCTTCAGCACATTTCAGATATTTTCAATATATATCAAAAAGTAAGAAGGAGGCTTCAGATTCGGAGTTATGTATCACAGTGTGCTTTTTGAGAAGTTATTGTGTCTCATGGAATTGTTAATTGTGGTTGAAGCCACACAGTTGATTTCTTTACAGTATTTGTTTTTGTTTACTTAATGTATGTATTTTAGTACTACCTTACTTTCAGAACCGTGACATTGCCAGGCTAAATGTGAACAGACCAAGTCTCTTTCTACATTCGGTCCGGGAACACGGCTCCAGTTTCCTACCAGAATTCTGTATCTGTGTCACTCTGTGCCATTGAAATGTGATCTTCATTACACTTGTTTATCTTCCAGGGAACCAATTGGGAAGAAGAAATCGGGTAAGAGACCGCTTTGGAAACTTATTGTATTCAATGATATATTAGAGCGGTAAGATTCAGGACTGCCTCCTGTAATAGTTATTTTATTGAATTGCTTTCCTAGTTTACAATAAATAACTATTGCTGTTCAATTCTGTCCCGTAAGAGTACAGTTTCAAATGACTGATTCTTTTGTGTAGGCTTTTCTAATGTAGCCATTAGTGAGCTTGAGTGATTTCTGTGAAAGCAGTGGTATTAGCGCCATCTATCTGAGGATATGTATTCTGCTCTCATGTGGGGTCTTCTGGATACTCTTTATTCCGTAGTAAAAAACGGATTGTATTCACACAGAATTTCACCAAACTTCCATTCTTTAAATTTAATTTGGTGATTAAACAACAAAAACATTAATATTAAAATACTGTCAAAGCACATGGCTTGCTACTTCTGATGGAAAAGAAGAAAAAAAATATTTTTCCCATAGAAGAATGGGGAAGGAAGAGGAGAAATTTAATTGGTTTGCTTTCTGTTTCCAATTGTTTTTCTTTGATGCAATAACCTCTTTTAAAACAGTTTTATCTAACCGGTCCATCTTTGTGCCGTCAGTGCCATTTTTTTCCCCTTACACATGCTTTCATTCATTTCCTTCATCAGGGTTTGTGGAGAGAGCGGCTTCTTTCCTAAAGAGAGGTAGTAACAGACACCTGCTTGGCCATGCGCTGGTTTCCCTATCTCTGTGTATCCAGTGATTGCTTATTTGGTCTGATTCGGCCCGTGACGTCTCATGCAGCTTCTAAAACGACGTCCAAAAAACACAGTTTGATCGTTTGGGAGGGGGACAAGCTTTATGCTCACTCACTTTGGTGTGGTTTCATGCATGGCCAGTGTCAATAATGCACTCTTTTTGGTAAGAGTTAATCTAGTTC